>NW_022196674.1:600000-804925 GCF_008641045.1 Pistacia vera | reverse complement strand
TCACTGCCTTTCGACAGGGTCGCTTAACACTATGATAGCCTTAACGTATTATTTGTGCCCTTACTTCAGAACATTCAAAACAATACTGGGGCTACAGATATTTCTAGAATGGCCACCATATATGCTCATAGAGTTCTCACTATCATGATTTGAAATACTTGATAACCTCATCATGGTTCTACCATTCTAAGGACATATATCAATACATACAATATGATTTACACGATATAGAATAAAATGCATTTTTATTGATTAATGAACATTATTACAAAGAATCAATTCTACAATAATTGATTGGCTCTTGGGCACCTACTCTAACACATATCTGTCATTAGACCTAGCAAAACGGGTCCATACCCATGGGTGGACTCGTACCCGTCCAAAACATATAGGGTATGGGTCCACCCTTATAGACCCGTACTCAACCTTGCCCTTTTTATTGGTGGGTGGGCTGGGTAAACCTGTTGGCACCTGTATAATTTAAAAAAAAAAAATTAGTTAAAATTTTCCTAATCTATTCTACATAACTTGTCACTCTCACACCAAAGCAAAATCCCTAAAAACACAAAACGCTAAACAAACAAACCCACGCATGTTCGTCATTCCTTGGTTCTGCCATCAGCCGCACAACCGTTAGTTGATCTCTTTCGACTTCACTCTTTACTCTTCAACTGTTTTTCAAGTTTTTTGAAGGTAGGTGATTCTTTAATTATATGTCTCATTTGTTTTCGTCTTCAGCCAATATTTCAATTTTGGTAGTAAATAATCAACAAGGTTTTAATTAGGAACTCTTGAAGGTAGTTCTCTTTTTTCTGCAATCAGATATGACTCACATCATATGAGCAATGGCGGTTACACTCACACTCACACACACACATATAATTATCTTATCTATATAACATTTCATAGGCTGTAATGATTTCTATGGAAGATTTATTTAAAAAAAATAAAAGAAATAAAAATAGAATAATAATAAGTTTTGTGTATGTGTATAGACCTAGCAAACAGGCGGGCTAGGCCAAGCAGACACGGGTGCGGGTAAAAAACAGGTATGGGTGAACGAGTAAAAGTTTTTGAACAAGTAGAGAAATGTACTATTCACACTCGCCCGTACAGGTACGGGTCGACCTGCAGGTCACCTGGAAATTTTATTATTTTTTACTTATCCTTTTTCTTGTTCTTCTTCTTCATATAATCCAATATTTTCCTCACCAACTGAGAATCCCTAGCTCAGAAATTATGTCTTCCACTCTTAGCTCTTCAAACAACCATGATAGCCATAACCATAATCATGTTCAAGATCAAGAATCTATCATTATCCCTTTACTTCGTAGCCAAAGATCCTCCATTAATTCCAGCTATCAAGTTGCCATCGTCAACTCTTAAGTCTGCCCCATTGAAAGTCTTGATTATGAAGTAAAGTTTCAATCTTTACACCGCTTCAATTCTTTTTTATCGGTTTGTTTTGTTTTTTGTTTTTTGTTTTTTTTTTTTTTTAAGAATTGCTGAGATGATTTTTTCAAACAAGATTGGATAACTTGTGGGATTTTTTGATTGGGTTGATTATTCGGCTTATTGTGTTCTTCAATAATCTTGCTGTTGAGAATATTGTAGGGATCAAGTTTGTGGTTACTTCTAATATGATGTTAGCCTCCAAGTAAGTCCTATAAAAGACTTGTTAGAATTTTGATTTAATTAAAATTTATATATTCATTAATTGGTCCAACACTTTATTACTTATAGTTTTATAATAACTGCTGTAAGCAGTTATTGAACAGTTACATCCCTGGGCAATTGTCTTTGATGGAAAGACAACTGTGTATAAAAGGGAGAGATTACATGTCCCCAATTTAACACAATTTTAACCCAAAACCATCGTTTAGGAGCTGTGCAACAAATTGAAAGAATATGTAAGACGTACGCAACTCATAATCGATATAAGGAGAATTGCAACAAATTACTATGGCAGGATGTTAGTAGTATAGATTTATTTACGCTGCATTTGTATAGAACATGTATATGGATTTATATGATTTGGCTATACACATGTTTATTGATATGAATAAAATGTTTAACATGTGGTATCAGAGCCTTTCTTTTCATCTCTACCTGGCATGTAATTGTTTGTTGCTAATTTGGAGTTTATTGCATAAAATTGGGATTTTTTATATATAAACCCGTAACTTTAATAGAACATTTTTTTTTTTTTTGTATAAATCATATTTGTTTTTTTATTTTTGTATCATTGGAATCCTTGTTAAAGTTTCAGTAAAAATCACTGTTTGGGTGATTTTGGCAGCCATTTATGGTGTTGATTTGGGACAGAAACATCGTTTGGGATGTCACCGACATAGGCCATACATCGACATTCAAGTTTCCTCTCTTAAACGCTAGAAAATTGACCAAAATTGGGCTGTTAAAAATTGCCGAAAATGGGTAAAAAAGTTATAGAAATTGGATCAAGAAGAATATGTTAGAATTTTAATTAATTAAAATTCATTAATTACTATTTGGTCCTTCACTTTTATTTATTAGTTTTATATAACATTTAACTGCTGAGCAGTTGAGCAGTAATTGAGCAGTTATATCCAGCAATTGTCTTTGATGGAAAGACTTTTGCGTACTTTAAAAGGTAATAGTTACAAGTCCCCAATACACGCAATTAATTCTGATATTTCCAAAACTATTGTTTTGAGAATTGCAGTGCATTGGAAGAATCTATAATCTTTGAAGAAGACAACAACAACAAATTGCTATGGCTGGAGGTTAGTAGTATTGATTTATTTCTGCTGTATTTGTTTATGAACATGTATATGCATTTATATGATTTGCCTATATACATGTTTATTGATATGAATAAAATGTTAAACATGTGGTATTAGAGCCTTTCTTTTAATCTCTGTCTGACATGTAATTATTTGTTGTAAATTTGGAGAATATTGCAAAAAATTGGGATTTTTTATATTAAAATCTATAACTTTAATAGGACATAATTTTTTGTATGAATCATATTTGTTTTCAATTTTGGTATCATTTGAATCCTTGTTGAAATAGCTATCTAATGATATATTATTATGCTAGTTTAAAGTTTCTGTAAAAATCACCATTTGGGTGATTTCGACAGCCATTTATAGCGTCGATTTGGGACAAAAACGTCATGTGGGATGCCACCGACATAGGCCATACCTCTGCATTCAAGTTTCCTCTCTTAATCGTCGAAAAATTGGCTATTAAAAACTACCAAAAATGGGTAAAAAAGTTGTCGAAACTAGGTCAAGAAGAACGGGGTTAACGAGTCTAATTGACTCAATCAAGGCTAAAACGGGTCATTTTAACCTGGTCAACCCGACCCGGTCAAAACTAGTCTAAAGTCAAACCAGTCAATAGGTCAGTCAACGATCAAACCAAGTTAGCAGGTCAACCTGAGCCTGTCAACGGGTTATTTAGACCCGATTTTGACCCAGCGCATGAAGAGCGTGCGGAGACGCATTTTGGCACGTGATAGCGCATGGCCTCCTCCAGAGGCGTGTGAAGGTGCATGGTCGCACATTCAACGCTTTTGTCAGCGCATGGCAGCATGTGGAGGTGTTACAGTGGCACATGTAGGCGTGTGGGCATCGGTGACAACATGTGTAATGGTTTTTGTGGTGCATATTGGTCCATAATGCATAATTTCATGTGATATTCTTGTTTTAATTAGTAATATGTTGTGTTATATGCCGTAATTCAAGTTATAACCATGTGGTGTCATATGATCATATATGTTTGATTAATTTAGAGTGGCCACAACATCTAAATTATGATAATATATGCATCAAGTAATATTAGTTATGATCATATTAAAGTTAATGACATCATTTTGTAGTTAATCATGTTGATATAATTATTTTACCCACAGGGAATGTTATATTTCATGATTAATTAGGATGAAATAGAAATTATTTTTATTTCTTAATTAGCCCACAGATATTATGAAATATTAATAATTTTTAGTTTCTTCATTAAAGGATAATGAATCATAATATGTAATGTCTTTACCCACAAGGAGATTTTATGATATGTCGATTCATTTATGTTTTGTTATTTGTTTTACATTAGTAAACATATAATTATTGTTGATGGTTTGTGCGTCATAATTTATTTAGTAAGCATATCCATTGATATACCTACATTTGATCAAACTTTGATCATGGTTGAGAATAAAGTTCCTTATTTAAGTGGTGACAACTACAAAAAGTGGAGGGAGGTAGTCTTGCTTAATTTTGGGTGCATTGATCTTGACTATGCTCTTCGTAAGGAAAAGCCAATTGCACCTACGAATACTAACACTCAGGTTGAGATTGCTTTGTATGAATGGTGGGAGCGATCCAACCGTTTAAGCATGATGTTTATCAAATCTCACATTATGAGTAGTATTCATGGGTCGATACTGGAGTGTGAGAACGTCAAGGATCTGATGGATGTTCTTCATGCTTAGTTTGAAACATTAGATAAGACATTAGGCAGTACCCTTATGAGTAGGTTGACATCTATTAGGCTCACTAGTATTAAAGGAGTTCGTGAGCACATTATGAAAATGAGGAACATTGTTGCTCAATTAAGGTCCCTTTAGATGGTGATTAATGATGATTTCCTAGTACATTATGTCATGAACTCTCTCTCATCTCATTATACTCCTTTCAAGATATCCTATAATACACAAAAGGTTAAATGGTCAATCAATGAACTTTTGACCATGTGTGTTCAAGAGGAGGAGAGATTGCTTCAAGAAGTTAGTGAAAATGCACATCTAGTGACAGGAAATATCAAGTACACTTCAAACAAGAATAATAAGTGGAAGGGAAAAGGCAAGTTGAATGAGGTTATGAGCGAAGGAAATAAGGACAACACCAAGTGTTTCTTCTATAAAAAGAAGGGACACATGAAGAATGATTGTCCCAAAAGAAAGGTTTGGCTTGACAAGAAAGGTAACCTCACATCTCTTATGTGTTATGAATCTAATATGATTTATGTTTATCATAATGATTGGTGGATTGATTGTGGTTCTACAATCCATGTTTCTAATACCATACAGGGTTTTCTGGATCAAATGAAACCAATGGGAAGTGAATGCAGCATCTGTTCAGGAAACAGGATGCCTTCACGTGTTGAAGTTGTTGGAACATTTAGACTTGTTTTAAGTACTAATTTTATTTTGGATTTGGAACAAACCTTTTATATTCCTAGTTTTTCTAGGAATTTAATTTCAGTTTCTAAACTTGTACCTTATGGATACTCTTTCAACTTTTATGGTAGGTCTTTTAATTTAATTAGGAACTCATCTATTGCTGGAAATGGTACTATGGTTGATGGCTTGTTTAAAATTCATTTAAGTGATATTTCTAATTCACTACAATTCATTCAATCTAAGGCTTCACAATCTTCTAATTCATATGCTAATAATACTAGTGCATTGTATGCTCCTAAAGCACTTGATATTTCTAATGCTTTGTCTGATTCTACTGTTGCAAATAATATGTCTAGTCCTGATGTTAGTACATTGTATGCTCCTAAAGCACTTGATATTTCTAATGTTTTGTCTGATTCTATTGTTACAAATAATATGTCTAGTCCTAATATTTCCAAGCTTCCTACATTTGTATCCAATTGTAATAATGCTACTGATACTAATGAAGAAGCATAATTCAATCTTTTCCAGTTGAAAAAACTAATAGCATGTTGTGGCACAAAAGATTAGGACACCCTAATGCAATTGTTCTTACTAAAATTCTGCATGTTTTTCAACCTAACTGTTCTGTAAAAAACACAATTGAATTCTGTCTAGCATGTCAGTTTGGTAAGCTTCACCAATCAGTTTTTCCTCAGTCTCAGTCTAGACCATCAAATCCATTAGAATTAATCTATTCAGACCTGTAGGGACCATCCCCTATTCCATCTCCTGAAGGGTTTAAATACTACATTCAATTTCTAGATGACTTTAGTAGGTTCACCTGGATTTTTCCATTGAAAGCAAAATCTGAAACACAATTAGTCTTCCAACAGTTCCACAAATTAGCTGAAAGACAATTTAATAAACCCTTGAAATGCGTCCAAACTGATTGGGGAGGTGAATATAGGAGTCTAGTTCCTTACTTTGCTAACCAAAGTATTGTCTTTAGGCATCCATGTCCCCACACTCACCAACAAAATGGAAGAGTAGAGAGAAAATATCAGCAAATAGTTGAACAAGGCTTAACCTTATTAGCCCAAGCTAGCATGCCCTTAAAATATTGGTGGCTTGCTTTTCAAACTGCTACTTCTCTCACCAATAGATTACCTACACTAGTCTTGTCTAATTCTTACCCATTCAGGTTTTGTTTAAGAAAAATCCAGACTGCTCTGTTCTTAAAGTCTTTGGTTGTCTTGTGTACCATTTTATCAGAACATATAACTCCCATAAATTTGATTTTCACACCAAACACTACACTTTTGTTGGTTACAATATGCATCATAAGGCATACAAATGTATGGATTCAAATGGAAAGATTTATGTTTGTCAAAGTGTCAAATTTGATGAGTCTCATTTTCTTTTTGCTTCAACATAAACTGTTTCCTCCACTTCCAAGACCAGTGCTCCTGTTCCTTCCTCCTCTTATGATCACACTCCTATTGTTCCATCTTTCTCATTTCCCAACTTGTCTTGTTCATCTTCTGGTGTCTCTACTGGTTCTTCAGACTTATCCATCACTGATCAACAAAACTCACCAATCTTAGAGTCTCCTAGTATTACTTTACCTACTCAAACTCTAGTGTATCTACTCCCAACCCTTCTTGCACCTTGCTATTTAGTCTACTAAGTCTGCCTTACCAAATTCTTCTGAATACACCTCAAATTCATCTACACAACTACCAGTCTACATCACCAACATCTCCTACACAAACCTCAAAATCCCTTGCACATATACCTGTTTATTCATCACTTGTTGATGATCTACCTTCTCCTCCACAACCTTCTACTTCAACCAACCCACCTGATTGCATTCATGTTATAGTTGAGTTGCATTTTGAACATAAGCCCCTACCTACTCATCCCATGATCACTAGAAGCAAAGCCAAACCGCATAGCTCTTTAACTGTTTCCTCCACAAATCACCCTTCCTCTCTTGACACAACTGAACCAACTCATGTCACTGAAGCACTCTCTCATCCCTCTTGGAAAGCTGCCATGGAGAGTGAGTTCAATGCATTGCTCTCCAATAATCCTTGGAAACTTGTTCCAGTTAAGTCAAACATGAATGTTGTTGGGTGTAAGTGGGTTTTTCGGCTCAAACACAATCCTAATGGTTCCATTCAAAGATATAAAGCTAGATTAGTAGCTAAAGGTTTTCAGCAGACCCCTGGTGTTGATTATCTTGAAACCTTTAGTCCGGTTATAAAATCTTCCACAATTAGAGTTGTGTTAAGTTTAGCCATTACTTATGGATGGGATATCCAACAAGTGGACATCAATAATGCCTTTTTGAATGGAGAACTCAGTGAGACAGTTTACATGCCTCAACCCACTGGTTTTATTGATGCTCAAAATCCTCTTCATGTATGTAAACTGACAAAAGCATTGTATGGCCTAAAACAGGCCCCAAGAGCCTGGTTCGAAAAGCTTAAAACTGTTTTTCTCAAATGGGGTTTTGTCTCTTCGATAGCAGATTCCAGTTTATTCATTTATAGGTAGAATGCTCAGGTCTTATATGTAATTGTCTACGTGGATGACATTTTATTAACTGAAAATGATGCTGAGTTAGTAAAGGATATTGTCCAGAGGTTAAACACTGAGTTTGCTCTTAAGACTTTAGGTTCTCTTAAGTATTTTTTAGGGTTTGAAGTCCACATAACAGATTCACACATCTACATGAGCCAAGAAAAATATGCTAGAGACCTGCTTTCTAAGACTGGTATGTTAGATTCAAAGCCTTGCTCTACTCCCATGGCTATAGGCAACAAGTTAACATGCACAGATAGTGATACATTTGACAACCTAGCTCTATACAGAAGCACAATAGGGGCTTTATAGTATTTAACACTTTCCAGACCTAATATTAATTATTCAGTCAACAAATTAAGCCAATTTCTCAAAGCTCCCACTCAACTTCATTGGCAAGCCTACAAAAGACTTCTAAGATATCTTAAAGGCACTACAAACTTTGGTCTTCAGTTCACTAAAGTCAATAGATTTCATTTAGAGTGCTTTACTGATGCTGATTGGGCAGGTTCTATTCAAGATAAAAGGTCCACAAGTGGTTGTTGTTTATTTCTTGGCCCCAATCTATTACAGTGGAGTTCTAGGAAGCAAAAGGTGGTGTCTCTATCTTCTACAGAAGTTGAATGCAGAGCATTTGCCCAAAGGGCAACTGAAATAGCTTGGTTTCGAAGTCTGTTTTCTGAAATTGGCTTAACACTCAATGAGACACCTGTTATTTGGTGTGATAATCAAAGTGCAAGGTCACTTGCTTCTAATCCAGTTTTTCATGCTAGAACAAAGCACATTGAATTGGATGCCCACTATGTCAGGGAACAAGTTGCTGCTCAACATCTTAAAGTCCTTTATGTTCTTACTGATCACCAAAAAGCTGATGTGTATACCAAGTCCTTGTCCACTACTAAATTTGAACATTTCATAACCAAACTTACAATTGGAGCTTGTCCTCAGAATACTGGTGCATCAGAACCTTCCTTTTTAACTATTGAAATTAGTAGCTAAAAATTTATGATTGCATCTTAACTTTTGTCCTTATATTGGTTGACTAGTGAAAATGATGGTTTCTGGCTAGTGTCATGTGTTAAAGCAAAAGTTACCTATGCTACTGCAGCTTGTTCTAAAATTGAGCTTTTGCAATCTGTTCTAACAGACTTGTGACTGGTAACATTAATTTAGTAATATTTTGATGTCCTTTTGTTTGATTGCTCTTGTGAAGAAGTTGTTGTTGCTCTTGTGAAAACCTTGTTCTTGTGAAGAAGTTTGGTTGTTGCTCTTGTGAAGAAGTTTGTGAAATTGTGCTACTGCAGTCTGTTCTAACAGACTTGTGATTGGTGAAATTACAGAAGTTGTTTGTTTGATCTTGTGAAGAAGTTTGGTTCTTGTGAAGAAGTTGGTTGTTGCTCTTGTAAAGACCTTTGTTTTGTTTGATGGTCTCTCCTAGAGGTACTGATGATATTTGTTTTGAGCAGTGGTTCTCTTTTGATTCTCTGGTGATATTTGTTCTAGGAAAGATGTTGGTTCTTACTTGAAGTGTTTTTGTTATGATCAATTGATCTACAATCAGTTCCAGCTAAGCTAAAAGTAGCTGCTGTAGTGTTTTGTTATCAATCTATCATACTAAAGAATTACAAGAAGAGTGTTTGCCGTACTAAAGAATCATAAAAAGAATGTCAAAGCTTCCTAAGCTTCCCAGTTTAATTTGAGGGAAGATATTAGTATCAGGAATTGGAAGAGTTTACCTAGCTATGTTTGAGAGAAGATGTTAAGAATCTTACTCAGTCTAGTTTGAAGGAAGATATTATTTAAGAAGTTAAGAATCTGTTAAGCTGTTGTTAAGTTGTTAAGTTTGTTAAAAGCAGTTGTTAATTGCCCTAATTAGGTTGTTAAGAAGTTGTTACTACCGGTAAATGTTGTTATCCTTTAGTTGTTTACTGAGCTTACTGTAGCTTATAAAAGCCACATTGTAAACTGTATTCTTTAAGAGAAAAATATACAAAATACAAGTATATTCAATTTACTCTTCTTCCTTTTCTTTTATTGTTTTCTTTTTCTCTGTTTTTGCTCTAAACCTGACAGTTCTTTATAGTTTAATGACTTCACATGCTAGTACTGGTATTAAACATACTGTTATGAGTGAAAACTCTTATTTTTTATGGCATAGGAGATTAGGACACATTTCTATTGATAGGATTAGAAGGTTGGTAAATGCTGGAGTTCTTGAAACTCTTAACTTTACTGACTTTCATACTTGTATAGACTGCATTAAGGGAAAGCAAACTAACAAATCCAAGAAAGGTGCTAGGAAGAGTTCTAAACTTTTAGAAATCATACACACAGATATTTGTTGCCCTAACATAAGTTCTAGTGGTCAGAAATACTTCATCACTTCTATTGATGATCACTCACGATATATGTATCTCTACTTGCTTCATCACAAGGAGAAAGCATTAGATGTTTTCAAAATATATAAAGCAAAAGTAGAGAAACAATGTGGAAAACAAATTAAGATTGTGAGATCTGATAAAGGTGGTGAAATGGTATTGGTCCATTTGCTAAATTTCTTAAAAGCAAGGTATTATGGCTCAATAAACCCTGCCTGGCACACCATCTCATAATGGTGTAGTAAAACGGAGAAACAGAACATTAATGGATGACTTTGGTTAATGCACTTGGGTTTGTCTTGATGAAACACATATAACTCACTTTGTGTTAAAATGTTTTTTTTTTTTTTTTTCCTTCGTCTCTACTCAATATAACACCAAGGTAAAAAATACACAAACTGATAAAAAGTGATGATTTGCAACATGCTTTTCCCATAAAAGGTATTCGCACTGATAATGGGACTAAGTTTCTCTCGAAAGATTTGCAACATTTTTTTAAGTCTCATGGAGTCATCCACCAACGTGGTTGTGTTGCCACTTCTCAACAAAACAAGGTCGTGGAGCGTAAACATCGTCATTTACTTGATGTTGCTTGCAACCTAATTCCAAAGTCATCTTCCTTCAAAATTTTTGGGGAGAGTATGTTCTACTGCTATCTATATTTAATTAACAAAATTCCCACACTTGTTTTAAATAACAAAATCCCTTATAAAATGCTTCTTGGGCATTCCCCTTCTTATTCTCATCTTAGAGTTTTCGGATGTCTTCGTTTTGCACATAATTTTTCTCCTCAAAAACAAAAATTCGATGCCCAGCCATTCCAAGCCTGGCATTTTTGTTGGGTATCCTTTCGGACAAAAAGGATACAAAATTTATGATCTTGAAACAAGAACCATCTATACCTCTAGGGTTGTTTTATTTCATGAATATGTTTTTCCATATCGTGATTCTTATACTTTACCATCTGATCATCCTGTGTTGCCTTTGCCTATTTCTGATAGAGGAGATACAACTCTCACATCTAAATCATCTTTATTGGCTAATTTTGGTCTTAATTCATCCACCCCAGGCATTTTATACTGTGACAATCAGATCGCTCTTCATATTGCAGCTCAAACCGTTTTCCCAGGAACATCACGAAAAACATTGAGTTAGATTGCCACTTCATTCGTGAAAAGATAAAAAAGGATTGATTAAAACAGAGCATATTTTCCACTTAAAGCAGTTGTAGACATCTTTACGAATCCTTTGGCTAGTAAGCAATTTGGTTGTCTTGTTGGCAAGTTGGGCATGATTGGCATACATGCTAACTAGGGGGAGTATTATGGAGCAAGATTAAAGGAGCAATCTGTGAAACTTATTGTGTAGACAAACTAATATTATACAGCAGAATGGAAGGAGCAAATCTGTGGAACTTATTGTACAGACAAACTAAAAGTGATAGGAGTATTTAAGGAGTTTGTATATGTAATGGCTCTACGCATATATTGCGAACTTATTGTACCCTGAGTGATACATGGAGTAATTTAAGAAGTTTGTTATTGATAAGGCTCTAAGCATATATTGCTCCTGTTTATCTTTTTTCCTTCTCTTTTTTTCTCCTTATGTGTAGTAATATTTGATTCTTTCTTTCTTGAACTCAAGTTGTTATATATAAATTCTATTGTAAATGGCGCATGTGACATAAGATGTGAGTTAATCTTTCCCCTTTTTTGTTGAGTTTTATCAATTTCCCGAGTGTAATGCAACAGAATATATATAAAAATATAAATTTCATTCCTTCAAAAAGCTGTCATTTATTTTCCCTTCTGCTGGACAAACATTGAACATGATAAATGAAAGAATTTGTGTTTCAATTTTTTCCTATAAAATGACTGTCAACAGCCCAATACAACTACCACCCAACCGCCCAATTCCAAAATTTTTAAAAAACAAACCAACCAATTCCTCCAAGGTAAACCAGCGAAAACCTGCAAGCACACCACACAGCCAACATTTCATTTAAAAATCAATTCAAACATCTTCTAGCATACTGTCCAGCCGATTGCATGCATATACAATACCCAACCAACATCACCATCTAATAAATCATCCGAATGCATGCAATACAACTAGCAAGAAAAAATATATCCGTTTTAAATCCAAAGCATAGAAGGAAAGCCAGTTGGCAAGCCTCACATTCAGTTCAAAATTCATCAAACGCAAAATGCGAAACTAAAATTAACATGCAAACATAAATTCTGAAATTTTAGGAAGGTTTCATTTGATCCTTCACTATTCAGCTCAGCCGAACTCAACTCAAAGTCTGAAGCATCCTCTCCTCAAATCTACACCAAAGAACCAAGATCAATCATCCCCACTTTATAACAAGAAAGAAACTAAATAAATTTGTTTTCCTAACCCCATGCATGTGTTACCCGAGTCCAGATCGGAGTGAGCTGCTTCAAATTTTCTCATCCTCCATTTACTCCACTTCTCTCTCACTCTACCTCTGGGCCAGCACTTCTTCTTCCTTTTTCCCTTTTTCTTCTTCTTCCTTATCATACATTTATAAATAAATAATATGAACTTTTTGGTAAAGAGGTGGAACTGTTTCTTGATGAAGGCTTTTATTTATTTATTTATTTAAAGAAAGGGAAGTCTAGTCCTATATATGGAAATTACAGTGTGTATAATTATATATTATATATATTCTGAAAATTTTGTCTACCGGTTCCTGATTTCCTCATAACACAACTCCAGAGGATTGATTATATAAATCCACGTTTGGAAATCCTTTTTTTTTTTTTTTTTTTTTTCCAATGAAATTAAATGTAGCTTAATATAATACGTTGCTTTATACTCATTCTCCAAGTATACCTTGGTATTAAAATCATCATGTTTTTATAAAAAAAAAAAAAAGATAAATAATTTGATAAAAAATAATAAAATAAAAGAACATTGTCGAATATTTCTTAAATTTTAGTAATATATATATGAGCTTTATGTAGTCATTATATCAGATATGTACAGACAATCACCTAGAGTAAACAATGGTGGTTCGATATCCTCAACTCTCTAAATTACTCTTATAAAATCATAGATATGACATCGAAATCTATCTCCTCTTCCTCAGTATTACCATCAATACAATTAATGTCAAGATACTAACCGATACCTCAGCAAAGAAAAAATCATAGGGCCAGTTAAATGTTGACATTTCAACTCTCATCAAATTGTTACTCTTAAGAAATTGGTCTCTATCGGCCTTGGATAAAAGTCACAGTGACATTGTTGACAGAACAGTTCTGGCTCTGTCGAGAGGACTTGTATCAAAGGCATTCTGCCTTTCTGTGAATGCTGGCCGTTTCGGAGTCGGAAGATCAACAATTTCACTACTTAGCATGGATATAACAGTTGACATGCTTGGCCTATCTTCACAAATTCTTGGACACACAACAGTCCCACATTAATGATCTTATGATCTCCAATTCAAAGCATGGAGCAGATACACGATCAATTAATTGACAAGTTGTTTTCATTCCACAATTTCCATGCCTGAATCGATGCATAATTAGATGCTATATCAGTCATTATAGAAGGGAGATGTTTAGGAGACTTACATAGCCTGGAAGAGCTCAAAGAATAATCGTCATGACAAAAACTTGTGTTTCTTCTGCCACTAACAATCTTAATAACAGTACTCCGAAGCTGAAGACATCAGATTTATCAGAGAATGCCCTTGCATTGCATATTCAGGGGACATGTAACCATGCACAATTCAAAATTCCAACACTTATATGATTTTACAACCAGGTTGAATTTAGCACAAGCAGTCTACTTACTATGTCCCAACAACCCTTAAAGTGTGGTTGATATTGATTGCCTCGAAAATTGTGCCATACCAAACTGAAATTTTTGGATTCAAATCTTCATCCAAAAGATGTTACTTGCCTTTAGATCTCTATGTATAATCCGCAATCGAGAGTCTTATGAAGATAAAGGACTCCTCGACTATTCCTTCAATGAGTCAAATCGTTTTCTCCAACCAAGAAGTATTGTTTGAGGGGATCTATTTGATTGTATTCAAAGATGTTAGAACACCATTCCAATATTTAGGATGAAACTTCTTGAATGTACTGTGATGCGAGTGGAGATGCTACAATATGCTACGGATAATGATTTTTATAGATTAAAGGAAGAGTATTATGATGAACTACCAAAGAGAAAAGAATCCAAACTCTTGTTTGGCATGTATTCGTAAATCAGCATCTTTTCTTCTCTTTCAATGCAGCATCCGGTAGCCTAAAGAGATTTCTACGTTGGAGTTTGGAAATTACCACCACCTCATTCATAAACTCCTCTAGGCCTTGTCCAGACGCGTTTGATAGCCGTTTCACTGCTATTCCTGTCCATCTTTAAGATCCCCTAAAATACAAACAAATCAAGAATTATGCAATATTAAATAGGATGCAGCAACAAAGTCTTGATGAGCAAAACAATTACCCTGTATACCGGCCAAAACCACCCTGTCCAAGCTTATTGGTTAAATCGAAATTACTTGTTGCAGTTACCAGCTCCTCAAAATTGAACGTGGCAGGTCCTGAATCAACTTGGTCTATATTTTTAGAAGTAACTTTTGTATACGTTCCCTTTTCAAAGATGTACCTTCCTTTCTCTTCATTGCTGATATAAAATCACATAGAGATGCACATCAGGGGAAATTACAAATCTATCATGTTCGTAAAGCTAATATTTAAAATTACCTTTCGCTTCGCCATCCACCTCCATGAGAAAAATGTACATATCAATACCATTCCTACTATCAGTGTACTAAAATATACTGTCAAGTCTTTATTATCGCAGATGAGAACAAAAAGTAAAATTTTCCAGACCAAAATTAACAACAGAAATTTTTGCCTTTTAACATAGTATTAGTAGCCCCAAAACCGAAAATCGTGGAAGAAAATTAATCAAATAGCATTCAGCATACCAAGTTCTGAATAGTGCTAAACGAATGTAAAGATTGGTCCCTTCGCTGGAGAATTCTGTGTGTCAAGTAAGTTTTCCCTCCATGTCATACAACCGATGCCAACATCATACGCATAGGCTACGCAGGAGCATTATTCAAGCACCGTCTCGGCACTCATTTCAAGGGCAGATGACTTTCCGCGAAGTCAGGCCCCTTCATCGTTGGCATCTTCCCCCATCTGCCTTTCCCACTTTCACACTTTTGTTTATCCTTTCACACTGCAATAGTCTCCTTCGATACACCCGCTAGTCCAGTTTCCTTTGTTCCATTCTTTATTCTTCGGCTCAAATCCTCTTAAACGCTGCAAATTGGCTTTCTCTTATGTTCACAACTTCCATATCCCCCACACTTGCCATAAACATCACACTCCGTTCTCGGAAAGAAGTACCACTAATCCAATCATCCTTCCCATCAACTAAGTGTTTCTACTAGTTTTCCTTGTGGTTCAAGACATAGTGTGATAAAGGAATTTTTGTAAACGAGAAACTGAAATAAAAGTTCCTTCTTGGTCTCTAATCCAAGTTTAAATCCATCTAGATAAACAGAATTCATACCCTGCCCTCCAATAAAGATTCGGCCATTCCATGGACCAGTCCGCCAATATGGTCGAGTTTCATTCCAAATGAAGATTTCGGGAATGTTTGAAACATGGAGGCCAGTTGAGAAGCTTCCAGTGGAGGATCAGAAGGACTTTTCCATGATATCACCTGCACTTTCTTACCTGTTCGTACATTAGCAGTAAGTTTCATATTCGTCAATAGCTTATCGGAAGGTTCCTGGAAACTCTCCCACAATTTTTCTCCATTGTTGCTATTATTCAACACAAGATTTCCAGAATCTAAAAGCTGAGCACTTGCATTAGTGAGTGAAATTGGAAGATTTGATGACCAAAGAACCTCTTTGCCCATTCAATACTACAAGATTACCATCCTCAGATATGGTAAAAATCCCGGATGAATCATTGAGTGGCGTATTTCTGTTTGCTACCCATACGATCATTTCAGTTTCAAGTTGTACCAAATTCCTAGATAGCGGTTCTTTGAATTAGGAGGGCTAAAAATCCCAATTTGAAGGTGTTGCCAGAGATACTATTGTTTGAGCATCTCTGATAGGATGCGAAGATGGATGGTGTTAGGCTGTGCAAAATCTGAATAAAAACAAGATAGCAAGACGATATGGCTACTGAAATCGGGCTTCTGGTGACTCCATAACTAGTTAATTGTTGGCTTCCTTCTTGATAGAATAAACTTAATGTTAGCTGAAAACTTGTTGACTTCACGTCATTTCTTTGGGGATATTGACCTTTATCCCTGAGGTTTGAGGTATACTACCTTACTCCGGTAATGTGAGATACAACAATTAGTCCTATCATATAACAATATTATGCTGTGTAACCCACTTTTTAACATCGTAACGGTAAATATGACATATTAATGAAACATATACTTTAAAATTCCTAATGCGATAAGAAGACTAAGTGTTTTATCTATATACCCAAGCAAGATAAACACAACCAAATCTCAAGGTTGAAAGATAAATATCCCATTTCTTGAGAACATATAATCACTTAATGTCTAAACAATAATATTAAATAATAAATTAGACAGATTGGTTCAAATTGTTGATTACAATTTTATAGATGTCAACGTCGTGTTATTTAATCAAAACGGAGAAAAAGTTACAAATAGATGCAGTAGATTATTTCTAATATAGAGTTACTTGATAAAAGGGTTAAATTTCAAACCTTGCGTGACTTTTTGAGATTGAGGTTTTTTATGGGCACCCTTGAGATTTAGTAAAGAAACAACAAACCAACAAGTTTCAAATGGAAACGTACATCGATAGTTTTCATAATAGAACATTTACACCATTATATTGACACGTTTTTTAAAAGTTAATTTGGACACAAATCTTAGTATATGATTAATAACTCTTATTTTATCTTTCTCTTATAATAAAAAGAAGTTAATACTTAACATTTGTCGTATGACAATATTAAATTATTAAAAGATTTAAAAATATTAAACTTGACGATTCGCAAGACATCTGGCAAATAATTTTTTTTTTTTTTTTTTTTTTTTTTTTTGTCGTGTGTTTCCTTTATGATAGTATTACTTTCACAAACATCATTCCATTACAAGGATGTAAGTTTCATTCTGAAACCTATGGGTTTCATTTTTAATCACTAAACCTCAAGGGTGTCATGTAAAACCTCACAATTAGTAGAACTTCTTGGAAGGAGAGTGGTCTTGAATAAGTCAATAAAAACCAGGGAACCAAGGAACTCTTTCCTTTCAACTTCGGGAGTTGTTTGTGCCTTGTGTCCAGTCTTTATGAAGAATTGTCTTGCCTCCCGATCCAAAGAATTGTCTACCCCAACAGCTAATTTGGAGAAAATAATAGGAGCAACTTAATACGAAATTATGATGAAGAAATTATGATGAAGACATCAGTGAATGAATGAAGTATGGTTCTAGACACTTTTGTACCAATAAAAAATATACATTAGAAATAAATAATGTAAAACAAATACTCTTTATCTGAAAATCTTAACAAGGTGACCAGAGTAGCTCTTCAATTGTGTCCTCGTCAGTAACGATGGAGCCAAAGATTATTGAATACTGACCAAACCCATCTTCTTCGAGCACGGGGACCTGTGATTATAATGGCAGATCAGTACATTTGAGTTAATTAAATTGCCTGAAATAGATATAGCTATTAATAGTGAACAACTCTTGATTTGTAGTTATTGTTTACTAGATTAAAGTACAAAAATCAATGGCACTGATACTCAACAAATATTTTCATCTACATAAATTTGAAATTGAAGTTGCAATGATTTTATTAAGAACTTATAAATAAACTTATTTATTTAGAACTATATATGTATAATTTTTTTTATTTTCAAAAAAGAATATATTTATATATTATCATGAGATTCGTAGGTTAATAAAATTCCAAACACCCTCACTTGCTCTTGAAGTTCCTCCGGATTATCCTCTCAATTTATCATATCTTATTTTTTATTTTTTATTAAAAAGAATCCTTAGTTTAAAATATTTAATTATTGCTTTGAGATTATTGGTATACTTTATTCTTCCTCTTAAATCTCAACGCAAGCATACCCTAAGATCAATTCGTGTCATATGAAGTTATTGTTGCTTATAAGCAACTTGAATTTATTAGCTTACTCATTAGTGATTTTAGGCCAAGCCATGTTCAGGCCTGGCCTAGGGTGCCCATCATAAAATTATATAGGAATATCGTGTATAATTTATTAATTGTGATGCAATTTGTTTATTATTTTAATGATATTTTATTAAAAATGATAAAAATTACATTATATTATTTTAGTTTAATTTTCAGAAAATAACTGATGACATAGTATTAAATTTTAACTATTGAAATATACGAGGAGAGGATATTATGGTCATTTCATTGTTTTTTACGGATTTTTTAAACATTGAGTACTCTAATTATCTCTTATCTTTAAAATATGTGACATTATCTGCGGGGGTGTATTTGGAGATTAAAAATTATATTATTTAGCCCCATTTTGGGCTGTTAAATAAAAACTAGCCCCAAAGTGGAAAGCATCTCACAAAATAGCCTAACTCAATTTTCGTAATTTTAATTTAAAGGTTGAAAATGTCCCAAATAACATGTTTCTTATACATATATTTGTGTGGGTTTTGAAGAAGTTAAAGATGTATCATTATTCGAAGTCCATGCTTCCAGTCTAAAATCTCAAGTGAACACTAGAATTTGTGATCTTGAAGAGCGCTTTTTTTTACGGATTTCTTGATATCTTGTTTTTGAAATGAAAGTTTATTTATTTGAAAGTTGTTTGAAATATAAAATTTTGATATGTTGCATATATGTCTAGGAAACATGTTAAATAAGTTATTTTTGAAATGTTATGTTGTCGTTATAGTTGATTAAGCTTATATTTTAGTAAACATCTTTAAAATGGTAGGGCTAGGAAAAAAAGCCAAAAACCAAACTGAATCGAAAAACCAAACTGAAATCGAACCCGAAAATCAATTTGATTTTGGTTCAAAAAATTGTTTGTACCGGTTTTTCGGTTCGGTTAACGATTCAGCCAATTTGAGAAACCGGTTTTTCAAAATTCCTAAACCCATTTCTTCTTTCTTCTTCTTCTATGTTTCTTTTATCTTTTTTTCTTCTTCCTCCTACTCTTTTCTTTTTTCTCCTCTTTCCTTTTTCTCTTTCTCTTCCTTTCTTTTCTTTCTTCTTCCCTATTCACTCTCTCTAGTTGTCGCTATTTGGCTTCGCTACACCTNGGGAGTATTATGGAGCAAGATTAAAGGAGCAATCTGTGAAACTTATTGTGTAGACAAACTAATATTATACAGCAGAATGGAAGGAGCAAATCTGTGGAACTTATTGTACAGACAAACTAAAAGTGATACAGGGAGTAATTTAAGGAGTTTGTTAATGATAATGGCTCTACGCATATATTGCGAACTTATTGTACAAACAAACTGAAAGTGATACATGGAGTAATTTAAGAAGTTTGTTATTGATAATGGCTCTAAGCATATATTGCTCCTGTTTTATCTTTTTTCCTTCTCTTTTTTTCTCCTTATGTGTAGTAATATTTGATTCTTTCTTTTCTTGAACTCAAGTTGTTATATATAAATTCTATTGTAAATGGCGCATGTGACATAAGATTGTGAGTTAATCTTTCCCTCTTTTTGTTGAGTTTTATCAATTTCCCGAGTGTAATGCAACCAGAATATATATAAAAATATATAATTTCATTCCTTCAAAAAGCTGTCATTTATTTTCCCTTCTGGCTGGACAAACATTGAACATGTATAAATGAAAGAATTTGTATTTCAATTTTTTCCTATAAAATGACTGTCAACAGCCCAATACAACTACCACCCCAACCGCCCAAATTTCCAACATTTTTAAAAAACAAACCAACCAATTCCTCCAAGGTAAACCAGCCGAAAACATGCAAGCACACACACACAGCCAACATTTCAATTTAAAACTCAATTCAAACATCTTCTAGCATACTGTCCAGCCGATTGCATGCATATACAATACCCAACCAACATCACCATCTAATAAATCATCCGAATGCATGCAATACAACTAGCAAGAAAAAATATATTCCGTTTTAAATCACAAAGCACTGAAAGGAAAGCCAGTTCGGCAAGCCTCACATTCAGTTCAAAATTCATCAAAACGCAAAAATGCGAAACTAAAATTAACATGCAAACATAAATTCTGAATTTTTAAGGAAGGTTTTCATTTGATCCATTCACTATTCAGCTCAGCCGAACTCAACTCAAAGTCTGAAGCACTCCTCTCCTCAAATCTACACCAAAGAACCAAGATCAATCATCCACACTTTATAACAAGAAAGAAACTAAATAAATTTGTTTTCCTAACCCCCATGCATGTGTTACCCGAGCTCAGATCGGAGTGAGCTGCTTCAAATTTTTCTCATCCTCCATTTTTACTCCACTTCTCTCTCACTCTACCTCTGGGCCAGCACTTCTTCTTCCTTTTTTTCCCTTTTTCTTCTTCTTCCTTATCATACATTTTATAACATAAATATGAACTTTTTGGTAAAGAGCTGGAACTGTTTCTTGATGAAGGCTTTTATTTATTTATTTAAAGAAAGGGAAGTCTAGGTCCTTATATATGGAAATTTAACAGCATATATATTTATATATATATAATTCTGAAAATTTTGTCTACCGGTTCCTGATTTCCGCATAACACAACTCCAGAGGATTGACTTTATATATAATCCACGTTTGGAAATCCTTTTTTTTTTTTTTTTCCAATGAAATTAAATGTATGCTTAATATAATACGTTGCTTTCATACTCATTCTCCAAGTATCCTTGGTATTGAAAATCATTATGTTTTTATAAAAAAAAATAAAAAGATAAATAATGTTTGATGGAAAAAAAATAATAAAATAAAAGAACATTGTCGAATATTTCTTAAATTTTTAGTAATATATATATGAGCTTTATGTAGTCATTATATCAGATATGTACAGACCTAATCACCTAGAGTAAACAATGGTGGTTCGATATCCTCAACTCTTCTAGTAATTACTCTTTATAATAATCATAGATATGACATCGAAATCTATCTCCTCTTCCTCCAGTATTACCATCAATACAATTAATGTCAAGATACTAACCGATACCTCAGCAAAGAAAAAATCATAGGGCCAGTTAAATGCTTTGACATTTCAACTTCTCATCAAATTGTTACTCTTAAGAAATTGGTCTCTATCGGCCTTGGATAACAGTCACAGTGACATTGTTGACAGAACAGTTCTGGCTCTGTCGAGAGGACTCTGTATCAAAGGCATTCTGCCTTTCTGTGAATGCTGGCCGTTTCGGAGTCGGAAGATCAACAATTTCACTACTTAGCATGGATATAACAGTTGACATGCTTGGCCTATCTTTCACAAATTCTTGGACACACAACAGTCCCACATTAATGCATCTTATGATCTCCAATTCAAAGCATGGAGCAGATATCACCGGATCAATTAAATTGACAATGTTGTTTTCATTCCACAATTTCCATGCCTGAAAATCAGATGCATAATTAGATGCTATTATCAGTCATTATAGAAGGGAGATAGTTTAGGAGACTTACATAGCCTGGAAGAGTCAAAGAATAATCGTCATGACAAAAACTTGTGTTTCTTCTGCCACTAACAATCTCTAATAACAGTACTCCGAAGCTGAAGACATCAGATTTATCAGAGAATTGCCCTTGCATTGCATATTCAGGGGACATGTAACCACTGCACAATTCAACATTCCAACACTTAATATGATTTTACAACCAGGTTGAATTTAGACAAAGCACGTCTACTTACTATGTCCCAACAACCCTTAAAGTGTTGGCTTGATATTGATTGCCTCCGAAAATTCGTGCCATACCAAAATCTGAAATTTTTGGATTCAAATCTTCATCCAACAAGATGTTACTTGCCTTTAGATCTCTATGTATAATCCGCAATCGAGAGTCTCTATGAAGATAAAGGACTCCTCGACTTATTCCTTCAATGATGTCAAATCGTTTTCTCCAACCAAGAAGTACTTGTTTGAGGGGATCTATTTGATTTGTATTCCAAAGATGTTAGAACAAACCATTCCAATATTATAGGATGAAACATTCTTGAAAATTGTACTGTGATGCGAGTGGAGATGCTACAATAATGCTACGGCATAATGATTTTTATAGATTAAAGGAAGAGTATTATGATGAACTGACCAAAGAGAAAAGAATCCAAACTCTTGTTTGGCATGTATTCGTAAATCAGCATCTTTTCTTCTCTTTCAATGCAGCATCCGTGTAGCCTAACGAGATTTCTATGTTGGAGTTTGGAAATTACCACCACCTCATTCATAAACTCCTCTAGGCCTTGTCCAGACGCGTTTGATAGCCGTTTCACTGCTATTTCCTGTCCATCTTTTAAGATCCCCTAAAATACAAACAAATCAAGAATTATGCAATATTAAATAGGCATGCAGCAACAAAGTCTTGATGAGCAAAACAATTACCCTGTATACCGGGCCAAAACCACCCTGTCCAAGCTTATTGGTTAAATCGAAATTACTTGTTGCAGTTACCAGCTCCTCAAAATTGAACAGTGGCAGGTCCTGAATACCAACTTGGTCTATATTTTTAGAAGAAACTTTTGTATACGTTTCCCCTTTTTCAACTGATAGTACCTTCCTTTTACTCTTCATTGCTGATATAAAATCACATAGTAAGATGCACATCAGGGGAAATTACAAATCTATCATGTTCGTAAAGCTAACATATTTAAGTATATTACCTTTTCGCTTCGCCATCCACCTCCATGAGAAAAATGTACATATTGCAATTGTAACCATTCCTACTATCAGTGGTACTAAAATAATTACTGTCAAGTCTTTATTATCTGCAGATGAGAACAAAAAGTAAAATTTTCCAGACCAAAATTAACAACAGAAATTTTTGCCTTTTAACATAGTATTAGTAGCCACAAAACCGAAAATCCGTGGCAAGAAAATTAATCAAATAGCATTCAGCATACCAAGTTCTGAATATGCTAAACGAATGTAAAGATTGGTCCCTTCGCTGGAGAATTTCTGTGTGTCAAGTAAGTTTTCCCTCCATGTCATACAACCGATGCCAACATCATACGCATAGGCTACGCAGGAGCAATTATTCAAGCACCCGTCTCGGCACTCATTTTCAAGGGCAGATGACCTTTCCGCGAAGTCAGGCACCTTCATCGTTGGCATCTTCCTTTCCCATCTGCCTTTCCCACTTTCACACTTTTGTTTATCCTTTCACACTGCAATAGTCTCCTTCTGATACACCCGCTAGTCCAGTTTCCTTTGTTCCATTCCTCTTTATTCTTCGGCTCAAATCCTCTTAAACAGCTGCAAATTGGCTTTCTCTTATTGTCACAACTTCCATATCCCCCACACTTGCCATAAACATCACACTCAGTTCTGGGGAAAGAAGTACCACTAATCCAATCATCCTTCCCATCAACCTTAAGTGTTTCTACTAGTTTTCCTTGTGAGTTCAAGAAATAGTGTAATAAAGGAATTTTTGTAAACGAGAAACTGAAATAAAAAGTTCCTTCTTGGTCATCTAATCCAAGTTTAAATCCATCTAGATAAACAGAATTCATACCCTGCACTCCAATAAAGATTCGGCCATTCCATGGACCAGTCCGCCAATATGGTCGAGTTTCATTCCAAATGAAGATTTCGGGAATGTTTGAAACATGAAGGCCAGTTGAGAAGCTTCCAGTGGATGGATCAGAAGGACTTTTCCATGATATCACCTGCACTTTCTTACCTGTTCGTACATTAGCAGTAAGTTTCATATTCGTCAATAGCTTATCGGAAGGTTCCTGGAAACTCTCCCACAATTTTTCTCCATTGTTGCTATTATTCAACACAAGATTTCCAGAATCTAAAAGCTGAGCACTTGCATTAGTAAGTGAAATTGGAAGATTTGATGACCAAAGAACCTCTTTCTGCCCATTCAATACTACAAGATTACCATCCTCAGATATGGTAAAAATCCCGGATGAATCATTGAGTGGCGTATTTCTGTTTGCTACCCATACGATAATTTCAGTTTCAAGATTGTACCAAATTCCTAGATAGCGGTTTCTTGAATTAGGAGGGCTAAAAAATCCCAATTTGAAGGTGTTGCCAGTAGATACTATTGTTTGAGCATCTCTGATAGGATGCGAAGATGTGATGGTGTCTATGGCTGTGCCAAAATCTGAATAAAAACAAGACAGCAAGACGATAATGGCTACTGAAATCGAGCTTCTGGTGACCTTCATAACTAGTTAATTATTGGCTTCCTTCTTGATAGAATAAACTTAAATGTTAAGCTAAAACTTGTTGACTTAAAAAAAGTCATTTCTTTAGGGGATATTGACACTTTAATCCCTGAGGTTTGAGGTAATACTACCTTACTCCGGTAATGTGAGATACAAACACTATAGTCCTATCAAATAACAAATATTAATGATGTGAACCCACTTTTTTAACATCGTAACGGTAAATATGACATATTAATAGAACATATACTTTGAAAATTCCTAATGCGACTAAGAAGACTAAGTGTTTATATCTTATATACCCAAGCAAGATAAACACAACTCAAATCTCAAGGTTGAAAGATAAATATCCTATTTCTTGAGAACAATAATTAATCACTTAATGTCTAAACACTTATAATATTAAATAATAAATTATGACAGATTGGTTCCAAATTGTTGATTTGCAATTTTATAGATGTCAACGTCGTGTTAATTTAATCAAAAACGGTAGAAAAAGTTACAAAGTAGATAGCAATAGATTATTTCTAATTACAGAGTTACTTAGATAAAAGGGTTAAATTTCAAACCTTACGTAACTCTTTTTAAGATTGAGGTTTTTATATGGGCACCCTTGAGATTTAGTAAAAGAACAACAAGACCAACAAGTTTCAAATGGAAAACGTACATCGGATAGTTTCATAATAGAACATTTACACCATTATAATTGACAAACGTTTTTTTAAAAGTTAATTTGGACACAAAATCTTAGTATAATGATTAATATACTCTTATTTTATCTTTTCTCTTATAATAAAAAGAAGTTAATACTTAACATTTGTCGTATGATCAAATTAGTAAAATTATATAAAATGATTTAAAAATATTAAACTTTGACGATTCGACAAGACATCTGGCAAATAATTTTTTTTTTTTGTGGCGTGTATTTCACTTTATGATAGCTACTTTTCACAAACACATTCAATTACAAGATGTAAGAGTTTCATTCGAAACCTATGGGCTTCATTTTTCATCACTAAACCTAAGGGTGTCCATGTAAAAACCTCTTACTTATAGTAGGAACTTTCTTGGAAGGAGAGTGGTCTTGAATAAGTCAAATAAAAACCAGGGAACTAAGGAACTCTTTCCTTTCAACTTCGTGAGTTGTTTGTGCCTTTGTGGCCAAGTCTTTATTCAAGAATTGTCTTGCCTCGGAATTTCTGGATACCAGTAAATGCCACTGTAAATACTGGCCCAGCAACTTCCATTTACTTCTTCTTTTGAGTTTTGATATGAGTCCTGACAAAAGAATTGTCTACCCTCAACAGCTAATTTAGGAAGAAATAATAGGAGCAACTTAATGCAAAATTATGATGAAGAAATGAGTGAATGAATGAAGTAGAGTGTTTAATGAATCTCAAGAATTAACTAAAGTACGTACAAACTGGTTTAAACACTGTTATTACTAATAAAAAATATACATTAGAAATAAATAATATAAAACAAATACTCTTTATCTGAAAATCTTTAACAACGTGGACCAGATGTAGCTCTTCAATTGTGTCCTCTGTCAGTAACGATGGAGCCAAAGATTATTGAATACTGACCAAACCCATCTTCTTCGAAGCTACGGGGACCTTGTGATTATAATGGCAGATCAGTACATTTGAGTTAAATTAAATTGCCTGAAATAGATATAACTATTAATAGTTGAACAACTCTTGATTTGTAATTATTGTTTACTAGATCAAAGTACAAAAATCAATGTTATCTGATACTCAACAAATATAATTTTTAATTCTACATAAATTTTGAAATTGAAGTTAGCACTGATTTTATTAAGAACTTATATATATAAACTTATTTTATTTAGAACTTATATATATATAATTTTTTTTATTTTCAAAAAAGAATTATATATATATATTATCATGAGATTCGTAGGTTAATATAAATTCCAAACACCCTCACTTGCTCTCTGAAGTTCCTCCGGATTATCCTCTCAATTTATCATATCTTATTTTTTATTTTTTTTATTTTAAAAAAGAATCCTTAGTTTAAAATATTTTAATTATTTACTTTGAGATTATTAGGCTTTATACTTTATTCTTTTTCTTAAATCTCAACGCAGGCATACCCTAAGATCAATTCGTGTCAATATGAAGTTATATGTTGCTTAAAACACAACTTGAATTTATTAGCTTACTCATTCGTGATTTTAGGCCAAGCCATGTTCAGGCCTGGCCTAGGGTGCCCATCATAAAATTATATAGGAATATCCTGTATAATTTATTAATTGTGGTGCAATTTGTTTATTATTTTAATGATATTTTATTAAAAATGATAAAAATTACATTATATTATTTTAGTTTAATTTTCAAAAACATAATTGATGACATAGTATTAAATTTTAACTATTAAAATATACGAGGAGAGGATATTATGGTCATTTTATTGTTTTTTACGGATTTTTTAAACATTGAGTACTCTAATTATCTCTTATCTTTAAATTATGTGACATTATCAGCGGGGGTGTATTTGGAGATTGAAAATTATATTATTTAGCCCCATTTGGGGCTGTTAAATAAAAACTAGCCCCAAAGTGGAAAGCATCTCACAAAATAGCCTAACTCAGTTTTCGTAATTTTAATTTAAAAGATGAAAATGTCCCAAATAACATGTTTCGTATACATATATTTGTGTGGGTTTTGAAGAAGTTAAAGATGTATCATTATTCAAAGTCCATGCTTCCACTCTAAAATCTCAAGTGAAGACTGGAATTTGTGATCTTGAAGAGCTTTTTTTAACGGATTTCTTGATATCTTGTTTTTTAAATGAAAGTTCATTTATTTGAAATCTAAAATTTTGATATGTTGCATATATGTCTAGGAAACATGTTAAATAAGTTATTTTTGAAATGCTTTGTTGTTGTTATAGTTGATTAAGCTTATATTTTAGTAAACATGTTTAAAATGGTAGGGCTAGGAAAAAAAAGTTGAAAACCAAATTGAATCGAAAAACCGAACTGAAGCCAAACCTGAAAATCAATTCGATTTCGGTTCAAAAAATTGGTTGTACCGGTTTTTCGGTTCGGGTAACGGTTCAGCCAATTTGAGAAACCGGTTTTTCAAAATTCCTAAATCTAAGGCCAAAATTCCTAAACCCATTTCTTCTTTCTTCTTCTTCTATGTTTCTCTTTATCTTGTTTTCTTCTTCTTCCTACTCTTTTCTCATGCCCCTCTCTTTCTCCTTATCGTTTCTTTTTCTCTTTCTCTTCCTTTCTTTTCTTTCTTCTTCCCTATTCACTCTCTCTAGTTGTCGCTATTTGGCTTCGCTACATCTTCAAAGTCTTGAGTTCTTGGGTTTTTGGGTTTTGAGCTTTTGATTTATTTTTTGGAATTTATTTGTTTTATTTTGGTTTGTGGTAATGGATTGTTGTTTGCTTGATTTAGGATATGGATTAGTTTCGCAAATTAATTACTTTTTCTTTTGATTTTTTAGTTGATGTTACGGGTGGAATTAATGATTGAAAAATGGCATCTTGAAGTTTGATTGGTGGTGGATTGATTTGGTTTTGTGAAGAAGATTGGCTAGTGTGGTTGAGATTTGCAAGATTTGATTTTGTGGAGAATTTGTTGAAGGAGTAGAGATGATAAAACCAGTTCAAAATAGGTTAATTGGTTTTCCAAATTAGTAATTTGGTTCAGTTTAAAACCGGTTCAAACAGTAAATTTGTTCAGTTTTGATTTGGATTCTACTTGAACCGATTTTTCAGTTTGGTTCAGAAAATGACCGGTTCAATCCGGTTAATCAATTTTTTCCCACCCCTAGAAAATGGGTGTTTTAGGCAGATTCTAGTAATAGGTTTTGACCAATTTAATTGAGTATAGTTGTGATTATTGCTATTAAATAAGGATGATATTGTCTAAGTGACTTAAATAAACTACTCAACCATTTTTCATTAAAGTGAAAAGTAAAAAGATTTAACCTTTTTAATTCACTTAAAATTAAAATTAAGAACATTTAGATAAAAGTTAAAAGAACAATAGGCCAATCTTTATAAGCGTGGGTGTACTTGTCACTTTCCAAACTCTGGAAATTTAATTATTTCATGTATTTTGCTATTTTTTATACTTCAAGGGAAATGTCTTTTAGGAAACATTCGGGGAGTAAAATATAATTAAAATAATTGAATAAAAATAGGTTACATTAAATTTGATAGTTAGTATTTTCTTTTGATTTCATGATGAATAATATTATTATATATACAAAATTTTATAATTGGCGTGAAAATAAAAAAAAAAATATATTTGAAGCAGATGACATTATACAATAATAATCTTAAACTAGAATCTCATTCATACAATATGAACAATAAAATAGGAAAAGAAATTGTTTATAAAGAGCCGAATGAGATTCCCACTTTGATTTCATTTACGTTACACTTAAGTTATGTCCCCTTTGCATTCTAATCTCTTGACACAAGGATTTGAAAAAGTGGCGCCACGTGAGAGATCAGGCATTTGAGTTGACCCTTCGATAATGATTATTAAGTTATACTCATATTCACACTATAGTTAATTCACACTACGTGTCTAAAGGATCACATATGTACACATTAATTATTGTATGCAAAGGAGTGTTACGTTGAACTAATTAAAAACATAACCATGGATAAAATGTTCCAGAAATAGAAGAATAGGTTTTAAAATAATCCAAAAAGATGTTTGGTGGTATTTTAGTAAATTGCCGTCCAAAGCAAAAGTTTAAATGTATGATAGGAACATGGTTGGCATGACCAAATAAAAGTGGCACCTTCCCATGCAACTTCGAGGAAGGAGAACATTTCCTGAATACGAAATCCCCACGAATTATACACAGCAAAATGCCGGCTTCTTCACTAAATTCTATCTTACCTGTACCTTCGTTGTCAATCAACGCCATTCTTCTCTTTCATATTATAAATACGCCCACCCATATCTTAACCTTCATTGACTCAAATCTTTCTTACTTTTTTTTTTTTTTTCTTACGTTAATTAATTTACTTATGGCGTCTGCAAATGGGGTTGTTTTTGAGGATTATTTTCCGGCTATGGTGGAGAAATTGGGAGCGGACGGGTTCATGCAGGAGCTTTACAACGGGTTTCGTTTGTTGGTTGATGAGGAAAAGGGAGTGATAACTTTTGAGAGCTTGAAGAAGAACTCGGCGTTGCTTGGTTTGCAAGATATGAGTGATGATGAAGTGAGGTGTATGTTGAGAGAAGGTGATGTTGATGGAGATGGAGCGTTGAATGAGATGGAGTTTTGCACTCTCATGTTCAGGTTGAGTCCTGATTTGATGAAGAGTTCCAGAAAATTATTTTTAGAAGCTCTTGTAAATGACTTTTAGATGTTGCTTCATTTTTGCTTATTCTTTTTTCTTTCTCTATCTCAACTACTATGTATTCATGCATGCCCTTATTATAAATCATTTCTCTTTAACAATGCGCCCTCTTATCTCTCTCTCTTTGATTTTCTTTTAATTTTTGCAGTTTTATGAATTATTAGACACCTGCAGGTTGCTTAAAATCTTGATTTCTTGACTAAAACATCGGAAGCCAAAGAGAAATACATTTATCATGGAACGCTAAGTTTAATTTTACAAAAAGAAATTGCAATTAAATAAAATCTTGATGTCTAAAAAAGATTTTATTTTAATTTCACTGGCCTATTTTTATGTTAGCTTCTTTTATACAGTCAAAGAGCTGGCACTAAGAAGGACATTAATGTAATTGGCAAGGAAGAGTTTTGAATGGATGAGCCCAAGTGAAAATTGGGCTCAGTCTATTAAACTCAGTTCGGGCCAGCTTATAACTTAGTATAAAGTTGAATGAAAGGTGTTATTTAAAAACCTATAAACTTCTTTTTCAAACTCCTCCTTAAAATAAAACTTATCAAATAAAATAAATTTAAAAATAATCTTAAATTATACCAATAACTCTCCTTATAATCTCCTTTACTGAACACCATCTTCTTTAATATTGATACCTCTATTTTACCATTCCAATCAAACCAAAGATGGTAAAAAAAGACATTTATATTTTATCAACATTTAGATAACTTAGAAGCAAACGCAATAGCAATTAGGAACTATAAAACAAAACAAAAGTTAAATTCAATAATAAAGTAATAGTCAGGTCAATGTCATTTATCAACGGTTTAAGGAATTTTTATAAAATTCTAATATATTCCTAATATTTATAACTCTTTTTCCATGCTTTTTGTGCCTACTTTTCCTCTGTAATACTCATTATTTGTAATTAATTTTAAGCTTGTGTATTTTTATTTTTTCTAGTACTTTATGTTGAACAAGATATATGATGCTTAAAAGAATTAGGATAAGCGAATTTCTGAAATTAACTAATATATATATATAAAGAGAGAGATTAGGTGGACTCAAATAACAAAACTAATGGGCTGGCTTATGTCGCACTTCCGGCCTTCCCTGTCTGGATTGCCTCCGGGGTCCGCGCTCCTCAAAATTCAATCATGTTTAATGTTGCACCAAAGAGGAATTACCATAAATAAAAAAATATATATATAATTGTACTAAAAGAATTAAAGAACGACAAGTAATGAATACTGGAAACAAGTAGTTTGGTGAAAATTGTTCTATAACATATTCGAAAATGCAATTAATTATCAAGTACAAGTGTCAGAGATTGAAGGAGAAGGAAACACAGGCAGAGAATGAGAGCAAGAGTTGCTAGAGTATGCCTAAGAAAATAATATGAAAAAATGTTGTATCGTATTTTGATCTTCTATTCTTTGTACATGATTGAATTTATACAAAAAAATAGTTACATGAAAGGCAATACAATTATGTAGTACAAGAAATTAGGGTTGATTGATTGGAGAAAATCACGAATGATTGAAGGAGAAAATCAAGAATTGATTTGATGATGAAATCTTGGCTTGATTGAAGCATTCCATATTTCATCACTCCCCCTCAAGTTTGTGGTTTATATATGTCATAGACCCCAAGCTTGTGCAATAAATATGAATGTTGTGTGATGCATAAAGGTTTTGTAAATATATCCGCTGGCTGTTCTAAAGTGTGATGTGCATAATTTTGATTATTCTTTCTTGTATTTTCCTTCTGACGAAATCAGTCGATTTCTATATGTTTTATTCTTTCATGAAAAACTAGATTCGTTGCAATGTCATTTGCAGCTTTGTTATCACAATGTAAAAGAACAAACTTACTTACTTATTCCTCTAAATCTTCAAGTAACCCATGTATCCAGATGATCTTACACATGGCTTTTGCAATGGCTTTATATTCTACCTCTACTGATGATAGTGATATTGTGGATTGTTTCTTTGTCTTCCAAGAAACAAGTGTTCTTCCAAGCTTTATACAGAAACCAGTGAGTGATTTCCTCATCATTGGACATGTAGCCCAATCCGAATCACAATAGGCTGTGATGTCGAGATTCCCATTTCATGGCAAAAGAAGCCTTAGGCCAAGACAACCCTTTAAATGTTTGAGCACCTTTATTACTGCATCCATGTGGGATTGTTTTGAACCATGCATGAACTGATTGAGAATGTGTACCGCATAGCTAATATATGGTCGTATCATGGTGAGAAAAATAAGTTGGCCTACAAGTCTTTGATAACTTGAGGGATCCTCTAGTGGTGGATTTATCCCTGAGGTCAATGTCCCACTATCATAATCCTGAGTGGTGAGCTTGGTGTTTTGTTCAGTAAGGATGATACTTGGTTTGCACGCTGACAATCCAGAATCTGCTACAAGTTTTAGGGCATACTTTCGTTGACTAAGAGATATTCCTGCTAGTGATCTTGCAATTTTAATCCCTAAAAAATAATCGGCTCCCTCAGATCTTTTATACAAAATTGTTTGTTGAGATGCTCTTTTAAAGTTTTTATGGTTGCCTCATCATTTCCTATGATAAGCATATCGTCAACATAAATGACGAGAACAATAAAAGATTTACCTCTATGCCAAGAGAACAATGCATAATCATGTTTGGATTGAACGAATCATAAGCTTGTGAGAGCTTCTATGAATTTTTCATTTCATTGTCGAGATGTTAGTTTTACGCCATAAAAGGACTTTCATAGATGAAATACTATGATCTCCCCCTATTTGCGTAGTCCATAAGGGAGCTCCATAAAAATCTCTTCATGAAGATCTCCATGGAGGAAAGCATTGTGCACATCCATTTGGTGTAAAAGCTAATCACGGACAGAGGCAACAATAAGAAATGCATGAACAGTAACATGTTTGGCAGCCAAAGACAATGTCTCTTGATGATCAAACCCTTCACTTTGTGTAAAACACTTAGCAACCAAGCAAGCTTTATATCTTTCAATCGAGTCATCAGCATGATGTTTGATCTTGTAAACTCATTTGCATCCAATATGTTTTTGGTGAGGAGGTCGTGGAACTAAATCCCATGTGTGATTTTGAGCAAGAGCAATAAGTTAATCAACCATAGTCTATTGCCAATTGGTGTTTTTGATATCTTCGGAATAGTATGGAGGTTCTCTTTTAGCAGATATCTGAGTGACAAAAATCTTATGTGAAAAAGAGAGACGGTCATAATTGACATAATCAAAAGTAGGGTGTGTTGTACCTGAGGGGACCAGAATGGTAGGAAAAACATAATCAGTTGTCCAAACGGGAGGCCGAGTAGTATGAGTGGACCTCCGTTGAGGAGGTGTTGGAACAAATATAAGAGAGTTTGGACAACTTACTAGTGAGTGATTGCCAGACGTAGGAAGCTTTGTTGTTGGGGAACTAGACTCAGTAGAAATATGTAATGGAGAGTTTGAAGCTGTCTCATGTGGATTGTTGTTAGTAATTGGTAGTAGTGGGCTTGGTGGAATAGAATATGGGTCATCTTCTAGGAATTTGGGCGACGGCGGAGAATCTAGGTCATCTTCTAGGAATTTGTACCTGAGGAGACTAGAATGGTAGGACAACATAATCAGTTGTCCAAACGGGAGGCCGAGTAGTACGAGTGGACCGTTGTTGAGGAGGTGTTGGAACAAGTATAAAAGAGTTTGGACAACTTGCTGGTGAGTGATTGCCAGAGGTAGGGAGCTCTGCTGTTGGGGAACTAGACTTAGTATAAATATGTAATGGAGAGTCTGAAGCTGTCTCAGGTAGACTGTTGTCAGTAATTGGTAGTAGTGTAAAAAGTGGGCCTAGTGGAATAGTGGATGGGTCATCTTCTAGTAATTTGGGCGACGGCGGAGAATCTGAGTTAGAGTCACTATCACTGAATGGAAAGCTGTCTTCATGAATACAACATCTCGAGAGATCAAGAATCTATTAGTAGTTGGATAAAAAACATAGTAGTCCTTCTAAAGCATGGGATAACCCATGAAAGCACATTAGCCCTTCTGAAGCATGTGATAACCCATGAAAACACAACGAGTAGCCCAGGGTCCGAACTTGTCATGGCACCCAAGAATAGCTAAGTAATAAAGACAACCAAATACTCATAAATGACTGTTGTCTGGAGGCTTGTTAAATAATAACTCATAGGGAGATTTGCCATAGAAGACACAAATCGGCATCTAATTGATCAAGTAAGTGGCCGTCATCACACATTCACCCCAAAAGTTTCTAGGGATATTGGCTTGGTATTTAAGGGCACGGGCAACTTCTAACAGGTGGCAGTTTTTCCTTTCTATACCCCATTCTGTTGAGAAGTATAAGTGCAGGAACTTTCATGAAGAATCCCAAGGGATAGAAAGAAAGCAGAACATTGAATGTTAAAGAAATCACAGGCATTATCAGTTCGAACTTGTTGAACTGATGAATGGAATTGGATATTGACCATAGACAAAAAATCCTAATATAGGTAAGTGTTTGAGTTTTGGGTTGCATAAGAAATACCCATATCCCATATGAGAAGTCATCAACAATGGTGAGGAAAAACCTAGACCCATCATGATTAGGTGTATCTAGGGGCCCCAAATATCAAGGTGGATTAGGGCAAATGGTCGAGTGGTGGTGGATGTACTATTTTAGAAAGTTGTACGGGATTGTTTGGCAAAAGGGAAAATATGACATTTAGGTTCAAGAATAGATGCATTATGACCCAATCGTTGATGGAGAGTTAAAGAATTTTTATTGACTGTGGTATTACAATAATAATTTTTATTATTTGTAATACAAGAAGAGGGATTCTGAAAAAGATTAGAAAAAGAACCAGAAGTCCAGTAGTATAGACTATTATTGAATCTACCCAACCCCATCAGTTTCCCAATTGAAGGGTCCTGAAATTCACATGTGTTAGGCCAAAATTTTAATATGCAACTATTGTCTGTGCATACCTTGGATACGGAAATAAGATTAAACTAGAATGCAGGAACAAATAAAACATTTTTAAGCACTACTTTTTTGGTTAGGTGGATGGTTCCTATGCCGGTGGCTAGTGCAATATTTTTGTTTGGCATACAAACGGAAATGGATGATGTGGTGGATATCTAGGAAAAAAAATTGGGGTTACATATGATGTGATCACTGGCCCTTGAATCAACTATCCGGATATCATTCGTAATTAAATTGAGGCAAAATGATGTACCTGCATAGGAAGTCGAGGATTTTTGTGGAGTGCTTTGCAGCATTTGAAGTAAGTGCTTGTATTGTTCCATGCTAATCATTGGTGCTGAAAGTTGGTTGCCAGTAGGGATGGTGGAAACTTGATGGGCGGAAGTATTTCCAGTTCTGTCCTTAGGACGCCTATTTAACTTCCAGTAATTGTCTCGGGAGTGATTCCGATGCTTGCAATATTTGCAGAATAATTTCCCTTTTCCATTTTTGGAGGATCCAGATCCATTTGACTAGTTTGACCCATTGGGCCTATTTGACCAGTTTGACCCATTGAGCCCATTTAACCAATTTGACTCATTGGGCCCAATTGACCTATTTGACCTTGTGTGAGATGTGGCTGCATAAAGGCCATTGGATCCTTGGAGAAGGTTGAGCAACTTGTGGCCGTTGAATTGCAAGAAGTGATCTTGGCCCTTGATTTCATCATATAAAAGAGCTTGTTTTTCATTAGTGGAAAAACCTAGTCACTCTCCCAAACTCTTTTTCTCTGCAACCGATGTCGTTAGGGAGATTTGTCCTTCACCAGCAAAAGCCACGGCATCCAGAGCACCGTTGACGATGAACTGCTGCTGACTCTCCTCCTGGACAGCCAACTGAAAAGTTTGGTGAAGAGTGGAAGATGGCAAGGTGACCAGGATTTGGGTTCTAAATGACAAAAAAAGCTTCATTTAGGCCAAGGAGGAAACGACTAAGCCATTCTTGCCACGAATTCTCTGGAATTGAGCAAGGGTCACCAGCGGCCCATCAAGATATTCTTCAGTCGCATCTAATTCATTCCACACGGCGAAGAGATTGTTGAATTATGTCGTCACTGATGAGTTTCCTTGGTTGATATCGGCGAGTCTTTGACGAAGTATAAAGATTTTGGCCAAGTTAAGTTTTCCATACATTTCCTTTATGTTCAGCCACATCTTAGCAGCAATTTCCCTTGGCGATAGGCCCACGACTACTTTCGAGGAAAAACAATTACCAATCCAAGATCGGACCAACATGTTACATCTTTTACAATGCTGGTGGAGATCTAATTCAATTGGTGGTTGAATAGACCCATCAATAAAGCATCCTTTATCTTTAGTTACGAGGGCTCGCTGAAAATCGTGAGCCCAAGAAGCATAGTTATCGGATCCGGTCAATGGTTGTTTGAGGAGGACTATTTTAGGTCCATCAGAAGCCAGCACATATAGAACGTCGTCTAGTTTAGGGTGGCGTCTGGCAATTGGGGCCATTTGGAAATTGAAGGGTTGACCTGGATTGTAACCTAGGAAACAAATGAATATTGATTGGGTTGTGGTGTTGGGTTTGGGCCAACAGAAGTTGTTGGGATTGGGCCGGCTGAGACTATTGGGATTGATCCAGTTTGGATTGTAGGGATTGGGCTAGTTTGGATTGTTGGGATTGGGCTGGTTTGGATGGTGGTATTGGGCCAATTTGAGTGGTTGGTAGTGAGCCGGTTAGAGTGGGTGGTAGTGAGCCGGTTTGTGTATCATGAGCTAGACCTGATTGGTCTAGAGAGAACAGAGAGGGGTCTGATGCATTTAGGTGAATGATGGGGTTTGGAGTGGTTGTAGGATTTGGGTTTTGAGTATTTGCCATTTGAATTTAAGAGAGAAAAAAAAAAATAAAAAAAAAATAAAAAAAAAATAAAAAAAAAATAAAAGAGAGAGAAAACTAACAAAGTATCTGTTTGTAATGCAAGGACAAAAAAGAAAGGTTAGCAGAGCGGAAGCTGAATTAGATGGAGTGCTCTGATACCATGTCAGACATTAATGGGGAAGGAAAGAGAGGTAGAGAATGAGAGCAAGAGTTGCCAGAGTATGCCTAAGAAAATACTATGAAAGAATGGTGTATTGTGTTTTGATCTTCTATTCTTTGTACATGACTGAATTTATACCAAAAAAAATAGTTACATGAAAGGCAATACAATTATGTAGTACAAGAAATTAGGGTTGATTGATTGGAGAAAATGAGGAATGATTGATGGAGAAAATGAGGAATGATTTGATGATGAAATCTGGGCTTGATTGAAGCATTCCATATTTCATCAAGAAGTATAAATTACAACTCTATTGGTTGTGTGCACGCTTTTCCACAAGGATATGCAACATTAACTATGTCCACTATCTTATTATTTTTAAGTATCCCAACTGCTTTTCCTTTTATCTGGGCAATTTATTTTTTTCGCAAAAATTAATGGAATACCACATAAGTTTATTTGGGCATCTTCTACCCAAGGCATAATGAGCTTCTTGAATCTTGATAATGGCATAACTTGCAACAAATGACTGACTCCACTTGACCAGTACTTCTGAAATTAGTTGGAAGTTGAAACTCAGCATGCAAAGCTTGACTTAATTAACAAGTGTACCTAATATCCTCCATGTGCAAGACACATCAACCTCTATATATAATTCCATATATCCCAACCACCGAATGAAATATAAGTCCATCGGGTCTCATCATTGAAAATATGACAACCTAAAAACACCACGAATATTACCAAAAATGATAATAAAATAGGACTCTTATCTCTTTCTTTTGATGTATGTGTTTAAATAGTGAGCAGTGTAGGAATCAAATTAGGTCCAGTGCTGAACATCCAAGTACGCATCTTCCCACATGACGTGGGAAAATCTAAGTGGATATTGAATGTCCAATATGCAGCACCTGACCCAACACCACCAAACAAATTACACACCAATCTGGCCCCCCAATATTTCTCTGTTAAATTTCACTCAATTTCTCATCAGGGTTTTACTAAATTCATAAAACCAAGTCGAGGGGAAACTGGAAAGTAAAGAAAGTTGTAAAAGCAAGGCGGTGTTTTAATATAAATAACTGCAACTTGGTTTTGGCATGTGTTTCGTATTTTAATTCAACCAACACAAAACTGCACAAGTTGGACTAAACATGACTTGTATTCAGAGATATAAGGATTGAGTTGAAAGAGTTAATTTTTGTTTATTGTTGAAGATGAAAAAGTGTGAGCTCTGTGAGTCTCCTGCCAAGATATGCTGTGAATCTGATCAAGCTAGTTTGTGTTGGGATTGCGACACCAAAGTTCACGGCGCCAATTTTTTAGTCGCCAAGCATTCAAGAACTCTTCTTTGTCATCTCTGTCAATCTCCAACTCCCTGGAATGGCTCTGGGCCAAAACTTGGTCCTACCATATCTGTTTGCAATGTTTGTGTTGGTGATAGTGGCCATATGGAGAAGGGAAAAAATTGGGAACTAAAAGGGAATGATGAAGCTAATCTTGATGGAAAAGATGACGACGATGATGAGGATGAGGATGATGAAGATGATAATATGGGTGATAAAGATGATGATGATCAAGATAATCAAGTTGTTCCATGGTCATCTACGCCGCCACCTCCAGTTTCAAGCTCTTCAACAAGTGGAGAATGCTCGAGTAATAAGTTCTCTAATGGTGAAGAAGGCTTATCAGAATCCAACATAGGATTTTCGGTGAAGCGGATGCTTCAGACTGCAAAGTTTCATTCACAAGTATGCATTTTTATTCATATCTAAATCTGAGTAGATCCTATTAAATCTTAGTCTATTCTTTATCCTTCTTTCTTATGTTTGGTTAGCTGATTAATGGAAGCAACAATTTGAAGCAGGATCATCAAGTCTATTTGTCCTCTCAACAAAACAAGAACAAATATTTGTGAGATGAACCAGCTTGTATTGAATGCATAATCACTTTCAGGCCATTGAAGGACGACAAAAGCAAGTGCAAAAACTGATAATGATGAAACTAGTTGCCTCAAGATCAAAGCCACAAATGTTCAAGGAGGCTGCTGATGACATTTTAATTGACTGATAGCTGTATAAGAAAAGGTAACTAGTTTCTTAGATTATTCATCTGTATTGTTACTGAAATTGTAGTTAAGAAAATTTAATTTCCTTCGTAATATCTTAAACCCTTGCCATGCACATAATGTTACAATTAATAAATCGTAATCGCGTTTATCCAGTTATTGAGAATGGTGAGTTGCAGGCAATACCATTAAAGTCTATCTAGAATTTAGATTTCAAGGGAAGGTGGGCCAAAGTCTAGGGGGAATGTGGATATAAAATATAAATTTAATGGGCTCTGTCACTCTCTGTCTCCAATTTGTCTTGACCCTTTGATCAAAAAATCAATAATTACAAGTCAAGTTTGAGAGATAACGAAAAACCATGGAACTTAGGGAGGTTGGTGGTATTCATTGTTTGTCTTTACATGTGCCACAAGTTTTCGTTTCCTGTTTTGAGTCCCTTTGGTGGGAAAGTTTGTTAATTTCCCTTGTTTTTTTTTTTTTTTTTTGTCAATTTCATACAATAATTGAATGGCTTCAGTTCAGAGTTGAAGTTGTGATTTTCTAGCCACACGCTTTTGACAAAACTAGAAAATTAGACTGTGCAATGTATTAATAAGGAAAAACAAAAAATCTACATCAGTNTTTTGTTTTTTTTCTTAAAATAAATGTTAATTATCAACTCAATCTAATACAATATTATCTACATTAAACTATAATTCTTATTATATACTTTGAGGTTATGGCTTTTCTTCATCTAGAAAGGCCGAACGACTTGTGCATACCCAAGGTTTGCCATAACGACAAGTTGATACTCAAAAGGTTTTGGAACGACAAATAGGTACCTTCCGTCATGTTCTGTTAGTGATTTCTGTTTATTAATAGTGAAAAGACTAAAATGCCCCTGAAAGTTTGAATTTTAGTTTTTTATAAATTTAAAAATTTCTAAAAAACCCCCTAGGTTTACAAATTTAACTAAATACCCCAATATATAAATTTTTTGTAAAATAACAAAAACACCCCCGCCACCCGCAGTGCCAGATTCCGACCACCACTGCCGGAATCTGGCCGGAAAGTTGCGTTACGACACAAACTCGTCGGATCTATGTCGTAACGTGCCGATCTTTCCTTTTCCGACCAGATCTGGCCGTCGAAGCAGCGGCTAGATCTGGCCTTTTCCGGCCAAATCCGTGGCTTATCTGGCCGGAAAAGGCCAGATCTACAGCCATATCTAACCGTCGACGCCGCAGATGGAGTTTTGCGGCGTCGACGGCCAGATCTAGCCATAGATCTGGCCTTTTCCGGCCAGATCAGCCACGGATCTGGCCGAAAAAATCCAGATCGCCGCGTTACGACACAGATCCGACGGGTCTATGTCGTAATGCAACTTTCTTGCCAGATTCCGGCGGTGGTGGCCGGAATCTGGCACTGCGGGTGGCGGGGGTGTTTTTGTTATTTTATAAAAATGTTATATATTGGGTTATTTAGTTAAATTTGTAAACCTAGGGGGTTTTTTAGACATTTTTAAATTTATAAAAAACTAAAATTCAAACTTTTAAGGGTATTTTAGTCTTTTCACTATTAATAAACAGAAATCATTAACAGAACATGACGGAAGGTATCTATTTGTCGTTTCAAAACCTTTTAGGTACCAATTGTCGTTATGGTAAACCTTGGGTATGTGTAAGTCGTTCTCCCCATCTAGAAAATTCTATAACTCTTTCTTGCAAGGCTGANTTACTTACCTTAATAATAATTTTGCCATCTGTTTTGCAGATCTAATCTATTGAATTAGTATAGATTATCTTAACCAACCATCACATCAAGTTTAGGGAGGCTTATGTTATCTTTAGACAATTCCACGTGCTTGCCATAAGCCATGGATTAGTATTTTATTTGCAAGTTGATCATGGGTTATTGTTCCTTAAAATAAGTAATTAAAGTAAAATATTAGATTTGAAAACAGAGAAGAAATCAAGGCTGAAAATTGATGCTTGTGTGGTTGTATTGTATATAGAGAGATATTTGGACTTGGTTGCTTTGGATTCTACTTGTTGGGAACAGTGGAGTTTTGTGAGATGACAGCCACGAAGGGATTATTCTTCTCTATGAACATTGGCCTTTGTCACTTGCAATGATAGCCACTTACACATTCTTTTTTGTGGAATATAATGTTAAAGATCAAGATGGTTGATTTCATACTAGACCTATGAGATCATTCACTTCATAACAAAAGCATAGGCTCAAAATAATCCCATATGGGAGAGAGATGCTCTTTTTTTTAACATCAAATTTAGTTAACGTTATGTAACATGTTGACAATGTGTTTAGAACCTTTGAAACCAAAAATCAATCGTTTTAAATATATATGCACTAGTGGCTGATGGCTGAATTTGACCAAATGCTAGCCCATATCTTTTGAATACTTAGAGGTATTCATAGGCAAATACATTGAAATTTTTAGATGAAGAAGAATTGAGTTGAGTTGAATATCAAACCTATCAATGCAAGAAAAGCCTGAAGCCAATATCCACCCCTATCGAGTTTAGTATATAGGTATCCAAAAGTAATTTTCTTGCCTAATGAGTCTTCAAGAACACTTCGGGTCTTTTATCTTTTGCTTCTGAAAACATCATGAATCAAATCAAGGATTAATATGTACCTTCTTCCTCACTGCTACATCACATTTAAACTTAACCCATAAATTTAACTTATAGATTTTCCAAATTCAGCTACAACATAACCTTACGATATTCAGCAACCAGAATCACCCCTCCCAACGCCACCTCAAACTTAAAACCTCTTTTTTTGTTGCATTGGATCAGTTGCATCAATGTAAGATTTTCAAAAAGGGAACCATCTTCATACTCAAAGGACCACGCATTTACTTCCAAGACATTACAAACAGTTCTATATATACATATCTCATATGTAAAATTACCGTTGCAAACCACTGAAAAGGTTTCCAACAGAAAATTCTAATGACAGGATAAAAAAGGGGGTACAACCTAAGTACATTAAGCGACCGAGATGAAACCAAAGACAATTCATTATCCAAACTTCATAAATATCCAAGGCACCACACAAATGTAAAGACAGAAGCCAGTACCACCAAACTCTTTCACACAACCTGTTAACACACCAACAAGGACCCTTCAACTCTGAATGCCTCAACATTCCCTACCTTGCATCTGCTCACGAAGCCTTCTCCGTATCTGCAACATGTCAAAGTTTCTCTCAAAATCAAGTTTCAATTAAAACAATTGATAATCATTACAGCCATATGACAATAGGTGCACCAGGGGGTGAGCGTGGAGACGATAAGGCAAGAGGAGAGAACAACTCTGGCTCTAAGCTTATTTTATATTGATTTGAACCTCGAAATTGGTGGCCTACCACCAATTTGCAGAGTAAAATATTCCTAGGGCATGGAAGGCAGTTTTCTCTCTAAATAAGTTTGGTTCAAATACGACCATTGCCGATGAGTTCATATAAAACATAACACCTATCGATTAAAAGATACAATATGAAAGACACTGAAATTTTTAACATAAGATGCCATCTAGCAAAACTGATCATAATAAAAAAATTCAGCAGTGGCCATACAAATACTTCTCAATGACTACAAACATACATTTATATAGTTCAAAGTCAGCAACCACATTTCACCAGAATTTCTCATAAACTTTTAGTTTTTCACATCTGGATAGCATGCTTAAGAACCAGAAAAGTAAATGTCATATTCACCAGTTATGCTCATGCAAAAAGAAAAACTGATAGTACATGAAATCATAATTCACACAGTCAATAACTCCAACAAACTATTAACAAAAGCGTTTATAAGATTATTAAAGGGCTCCAAAAAGCCCATACTACTCCTTTTCAGTTCAACAAATGACTAGAACTCTAACATAAGAAATAATTTCACTCTCCCAAAATAACAGTTTTTTAACTTCCACACTTTTCAGGAAAACACATAAAGTACTTTCACATTCAAATTAATATGTGATCTTTTGAATCTATTTTCTTTCCCACAGACAAACACATTTTTCACATTAAATGTTAAATAGTACCATAGAAAATTGGGTGCCATGTTCACATAGCTGTTAGTCCCAAATTTATTTTTCTCCACCTAAAACTGAAAATTCATGTTGTGTTTATGATAACAGAGAAAACAGTATGCATCTATATGTTCTCATAGATTTTATAATTTAAAACGACAAACATGCCTTCAACTACAACTACAAGTGTAGTTACCCACCACCTATAATTACCACTGGCAAATCTTTATCTTTCCACATCCATGAGGAATATTGGTTTTGGCAGAAAATCTACAATTTAGTTTTAGTACTTATATTAGGAAGCAATCAATTTTAGGCCATTTACTCTATCTCGCGCTAAGTATATACAGGACCTTTACCCAACTATAATGATTCACTTTCCTAACTAATGAGTAAAAGAAAAGAGTCTCAGTAATCGTTCTGAATACCTTTGTGGGTTTTGATCTCAATATATATAAGGCTTATACTAATTTGAAACTTCATGTTTGAAGAATATGGGATACTGAATATTGGTTTTCCCCTATTCTCTCAGTTTCCCTCCATTTTTCCCCCATTTCTTTCTCCACTCTCATTTTTATCTTATCAATTCTACATCAGTTTGGTATCATACCCAAATTCATTCCCTCTTCCACACACTTTCCAAGCACATAACCGTCTTAAATCAATCTTCCATAAGCTACACACTTTCATTACCCCTCATTTTTAACTCAACCGTCATAAAAAAATTCATAAAAACTCAAACAAACAGAAAAGTCAACAACTCTGTTAATTTGTATCATCACCACCAACATCCCAAATTTATGGTCTAAAACCTTCCCTAAAACATCATCTTCATCTAACCTAGATTAGGGCCTCAACACAAAGCCCAGACTTTGCCACGCTACCATTTGCGCTATCAACAACATTAGAGCGAGTGCATATACACCACCACACCACCAACACTCTCTTCCTTACTTGCTGACATACTCACCCCTTCACAACTTTGTCTACCATCAACCAACCAATCAGCTACAATTGATAGTAATGACCATCCATCTCCTAGAGTCACCAGCTGTTATCTGCACATCAATTGTAATGACCATCCATCTCCCACAGTCACCAGCTGTTATCTGCACCCTTGACATCCACCATTAGCACCCACCACCAACACTAGTGCAACGACTGGCCACCTATCTACTATCCTTAACCATCTTTGACACCATATAACTTCCCCAGCAATCGCCTATCCACTATACCTTTCCCCCATTTCTTTCCTCCTCCCTCATTTCTCTCCCACATGTCCTCATCAGGTTCATATTGAACTTCATTAATGAAATACGACAACAAGGTTAAATAATCCATTGCAGACCTTATAATGATCGACATGTGTCAACAAAACACACCAAATCCACAAGAGATAGTAATTCATGAGATTAACCAACAAAAAACTGCTGAAGTAAAAATGGATCAGAATGCAGATAATCTCAAATTCATTTCAATACTGAAAATGAATTCATAAGAGTGCTCTTACAAATAAACATAAACCATGAATTGACAAGAATTCCTACAAGGATTATAAACCATGCTTTCATAAATTCTTTAACAAAGAGGATTTATTCATCATACTAACTTTTGAAACATCAGGATACAAGCATGTTCTTTTATCCAGAGTGCACAAAAGATCAACTGGGAGTACATTGGTTTATTCTACTGCTCATTTGGAAGGAATTTTAGGTTTTGTCAAAAATTTCAAGGATGAGAAAGTTAATGAGTGACCTTCTGCTTCTTTCTTTTGTTGAGAATGTTACCTTGGATTGTTTGAAGGAGGATCATACGATACGCTTGAAGCTTAGTTGGATTTTCTGGTAAGTCTTTCGTCAACCGGCTTATTGATTAAGACAGTTGGAGCAATTTATTCAGCAATGATGATTTGGAAAGCTAAAGTTCTTCCCAAAGTGCAATTCCAATCCTGATTGGTGGCTCACGGAAAGGTTAATACAACTAATGCATTAAAAACAAAAAAAGGTGGCCTGATGCTTGTCTTTCTCCAAATTGGCTTCCTAACTGTAAAAGGGATGTGGAAAGCTTTAATCATATTTTGTTAATCATATAGTTGCTTTAAAACTATGATTTAAAACTTTTTACAGGTAGATATAGCTTGGGTGATTCTAGTCCTCTGATGCTTTATTTATTGAACATAATGCTTTTGGAGGTGGAGATAAAGCTTTAGTTTTATGGTGATATTGCACTTTGGCTACTAGATGGGTTCTGTGTGATGAAATTAATTAAAGAATTTTTGAAGACTCAAGGTAAGAGGATGTGTATTTGCTTTGGGATAGAACTCATGTTCTTGCTTCTCTGGGGGCTCCAATTACTAAACATTTCAAGGGATTTCTTTTTTCTTTGTTAAGAAGGATTGGAAAGTTGCAGTGGCTTGATTTTCCTGTTTCCATTCTTTTTCTTCTTTTTTTCTTTTCTTAATTTTCCTGGGCTACTGGTTCACTCTAACTATGATGTATTTTCTTTGATTAATAATGTTTTTTTCTTCCGTTACAAAAAAAAAAAAAAATGTTCACAGGACATTAAGAATATCCAGTATTCTTGGGAATGATCTCCATAAAAATGTTAAAAGACTTCCTACTGCTAAGAAACGAGCAAATCCTGAACTCCAAATATTAGAGCACTGCATTTGCGTTCGTACAGATCAAATTGTAAACTTCAAGCCCAAGTAGTTATATATATGCTTTATTTGAAACTTCAAAGTTAACTTATATTAACTTCGAAACCTTTATAGCACAGAGGAGAGGCAGAAATGTCTTGCACCTGCTTCTACTACAATGCCCACTATTATACTTCATGAATTCAGATAAAATATTTGGTTGCATGCATCAAGACCTGACAAAGCACATCATTCAAGGGGAGGCGACAAATAAAATGTAAAAACAGTTGAACAGTTTTCCAGCAGACGATATTAATAAGCAACACAGCATATAAGGATGCAGTCTTCTTTCTTTTTCAGTAATAAAACATTTTAGCAAAACTGGATAAATTATACAGAAAGAAGCTGCAACATCAAAAAGAAGACCCTTCTGATCTCAAAGTAGTAAGGGGATTGAGACAAATCAAATTAAAAGTATTATTGATGCAATTTACTTATATGGACAATGCATAAATTACGGTAAAGATAAGCCAATATGTCATTTCAATATCTATTATTAACCATCGATAGGAATAAGAAAATCAAGAGTGTATACTCACAAGAATGTAAAAACGACAGTTACACAAACTTTTAAATGAAAAGGCAAACAAAGGAAATTCTCATACAAAAACAGTTATAATACTCTTTTCCAAATGTTGAGCATATTTACAACTAAGTCCACACAACTCTTATCGCCCAAGTTGCAGGGTCAAGCTTTTCTAAAACCTACCATATCAATGCAACATAATCTTAATAAACTACGATAAACCATCATTAAACAAAGCACAAGAAAAGAAAACTTCAAGAATTAACATGTAATCCTACTCTTAAAGTAGTTATCATACACAAAGTGACATAATAAAAAAATTTCACAATCACATGAACAACAGATGATATTGTAACAAACATAGGATAGCCATATCTACTGCCATATCAGTTTAAATAAAAAAGAAATTTACAATAGTTTGTAAGAACATAATCATAATGTCAATCAGCCAAATGCAGGTGATCTTCATTGAACTCGAAGCAATTAAGCAGTAATTATACATCAGAAGTGAGAAAAAGGCTAACCTGTGTGCTTATCAGAAGCATCATGATACTCCTGTTCATCCTCTTCCACAACCGGATGAAGATCATTGACTCCATCACCAACATTATCACCTCCATCTTTCTCATCAGAAAATCTAACCACAATCACCGGACAAACACAGTGATGCACGCAATAGTCACTCACACTCCCCAACCTACTCTTACTACTCTTCTTCGCAGCTCCAAAACCTCGGCTTCCCATAATCACTGCACTCAATCCCAACCTCTCCACCTCCAAACACAGCCTCTCCTTCATGTCATGGTCCTTCACTATGTGGATCTTAAACGGAATTTGCGCCTCCACTAACGGCTGCGCCAGATCGTTAGCTTTCGTATTCGTGAACAAGTCGAAATCATCTTCCAGCTTCTGTTGCGACTCTTCAGAGTCCGTCAATTCCAACGAAAGATCGATCGCGCCCCAATCCGCACCGTAGAGGATGCTCGTGGGACGCACGTGCAGGAGGATGACGTTGTCATCTGGACGTAGATAGTTCTGTACGGCCCATTCGACGGCGAAAGCGCTCTCGTCGCTTAGATCGACAGCGATTCCGACTTTTCTGTGAGAACCGGTGAAAGATAGCGGGAATCGCGGGGAGGAAGGCTGAACGACAACGGCCTTTGCTTGACGGTCGGATAATTCGGGCGGATGTTTGGGTGACTTCATGAATATGATGATCGTTGATTAAGAGAAATGGAGATGGGATGCTATGAATATGATGTTAAAGTTGAAGATGTCAGCAGTGTCACTCACTCAACTCTTATTCGGTTTTATCATTTATAATTATATCTCAAGTTTGGTATTTTTGTTTTTTTTCTTAAAATAAATGCTAATTATCAACTCAATCTAATACAATATTATCTACATTAAACTATAATTCTTATTATATACTTTGATTCTTCATCTAGAAAATTCTATAACTCTTTCTTGCAAGGCCCAAGCTACCTAGAGGATTAATGCATTCTTTTATGTTATCGAAATAGCTTATTATCAAGTAACCCCTTGAGGTTTAAGCTTCACTTCCATTACCACCAAACGTATGAGAAATTGTTAAAACCCTCCCTTTAGGTTTCCACTTTTCTCAACCACCTCCCCTCACTATCACTAATAGAAACTTAAACGGAAAAAATAAAAAATATATCCATAAATGAGTTTATTTTAATGGTTTCTTAGTGAGAATAGATAATGAGTAAAAATTTTATGATGGCACACCTAGTTAATCTCCACTACTGAAGGATCTCACAACTTCTAAAGAACAATTCAAAGTCACAACATTCTGTAAGCATAGGATGTGCTTCATGAACATTTTCCAGGAGTAGAAAAATAATAGTCAAGAAATTTTGGTACAAAGGGATAAATGAACAGCATTTTGGAAACAAAATTCCAGAAAATTATAAATAAAAAAGAGCTCACAATCATCGCAACTCAACTGTCACAAACACTATATTCAAGAAAATTCCGAAAAAGAAACCCACACTCATCAAAACTCAATCCTCACAACCATAAAATTCAAAAAATCAATTCAGTGCACCTCCCAATCACCGCCTACCAACTCCACTCAAAATTGAAGGGATAGCCTGCCAAATCGAAGAAACATGGCCATACCGGTGATGGGTTTTGCACCAAAATTGAAGAGACAGTTTGCAATTTTCATTGTTATGGAAGTGGCGGGTGTTGTAGAGTGATGGGTTTTGCAAGTTTAGAGTTGATTATAGGGCAAAGGGATGTCGTAGTGCTAGGATTTGCGGGGTAATATTGCCAGTTGTAGACGGTCAAAATCTACGGTTACGGAACAGACTGATCCTGTGAGGTTGAGACCACTGATGATCTACTAAACCTGTACACACAAAGAAACAAGCGTGAAGCTTACTTAAAACACCGATGTGGTGTCTACCGTAGGCACTCCAATGCTCAAGTCAGCAAGGTTGAAAGATGTTATTTAGTGAGGGCTAAAGGGAGGAAGGGTTTGTGTACAGTTCTTAGGATCAAGAACTTACGAGCTAGTAGGTGGTATTGAATAATAGATGCTTAATGAGAGGCAAGACCTCTGCTTATATAGTGGATATAGGATCTTCGAATCCTAGTAGGACTCTGAGTCCATAATAATTAATTTCTAGTAAATAGGAAACACTTTATTTACTTACTTTCGTAGGAGTAAGAGTCCTAGTTCATGCAAGATTCAAGATCTTAGATGAATTAGGATGTAGATAAAAAATAGGAAGTGGATGAAGTAAGGTTTAAGTAGAACTTTGGTTTCTTGGAATGATCTTGGATCGATGGGCCTAGGCCCAAGTGGACTGGTGATGAGGCCCAATTGGTGGTAAGGCCTTAATGTTTAGAGAATCCCACAGGTCAATTGTCTGGTTGGTGAAATGGGCTGGCCCATAATATGGATCTTGGCATAGGCCCAACTGGAATTGGGCTATGACCGTAAACCATATAGTAGGTGTTTTGTTGCTTGGGCCTGGCAAGGCCCAATACTATTTTTTGCCCATACAGTTTGTCCCACATTCTCTAAGTTAAGGAGCACTTAGCTTAGAGAGTAGTTTATTCAAAGTGAAGGCAAATTATACCATATGAAGGTGTCTCAGACTGAGTGAGATTTCTCCTGGATGAGTGAAGGCGTCATGACTCGATCAATTAAATCTCATGGGATAGAGCAAGTGCATTCTATAAGAATCTTCACTCGGTTTTCCAAACCGACTGGGTGGGTGTAAGTATTAAGAGTAGATGTCCTAGAGCAAATCAATTATTGTAGAATTGACTCTTTGTAATAATGTTCATTGATCAATAAAATGCATTTTATTCTATATCTCGTAAATCATCATTGTATGCATTGATATATGTCCTTAGAATGGTCGAACCGTGATGAGGGTATCAAGTGTTTCAAATCTTGATAGTGAGAACCGTATGAGCACATATAGTGGCCATTCTAGAAACGTCTGTAACCCTAGTATTATTCTGAAGTAAGGGCACAGATAATACGGTAAGGCTATCATAGTGTTGAACGACCCTGTCGAAAGACAGTGACTATCTCACTTGTCGAGGTTGTTTGGTGACAACCTGATGCAACACATGGGTGCTTACTGTAGGCAAGTTCACTTGACCAACCCACCAGAGGATTCCATATGGATGGTAACCCCAGTGTCTATGGAACAAATCCTCTAATGAATGGTGGTGCATGTGATCCTTAGACTTGAGATCACCGGAGCACCTTGTACACCGATTGGTGCAGTTTGACACTAGCTTAAAGCAGTTCTATTCAGAGCTATCAATATTGTAGTGATTGGCTGCATCAAGGAGTGTATCAAGACTATGGTGGATCGATAGAGGATTCATTACTCCCGGGTATGGGGGAGAGTTATCTCACGGCGCAATTCAGTAAATGGCAATGACACTAAAACTGTGGCCACAGTGGGATTGAGTTGTTACTGTATCCAGTTTATAATTCCGGTCATTGGTCCAGTAAGTGAATACATACATATTGAGAGTAACTGAGGTTGACACTATTTCTATGCCTCGGTCTCGTTGAGATAATAGATGATGAAAGGATTGGATTGTACGGTAACCATATCGTTGACAGGTAGCTGCTTCGCTAAATCTGAATCTATCGGGTGACCATAATGCCTTGCTAGAGGCCAATCTTGGTTTGTGTGTAGTGAGACGATTAATTGGTTTTAATCACGATACTACACACTACTAGTATGATGAGGAGCCTACGGGTCACACACATAGAAGATAATTTAAGAACCAGTTTATAAGAAGGGCATTTCGTCTTTTTAGGCAAAAGGGTATTTTGGTAATCTCACGGTGCAATTAAATTTGCTGAGGTCGTAGCCTTTATTTAATTTGATATTAAAATTATCTAAGTGAGATTACGTTTAAATATGTGTTTGCATATATTTAAATAAATTATCATTATTGTTAAATATTAATATATATTGTATATATATTAATTGAATTTAATTTAGATAATGATAATTAAAATTGAAATATCTAAATAGGGATGTTTGGATACAAGGGATGTTTGGGTTGGTGCTCAAGGCCATTCTATGATGGAATAGGGCAAAGTATGCACTATAAGTGCAACACTTTGTGAATTAAAATAAGATTTTCATTCAATCATTTAGACTAAAATTCTAGCCCCTTTTTTCTGTCATCCAAGCCAGTTTGCCTTTTGGGTTGAATAAAATATTATTTGATTTGTTCTTGGTTCTTAAGGCTAAAAAGGATCTAGCAAATCCCTCTTTAGTTCCTTGGGGTTATCTTCGTGTGGACTACATTGGTTCGATCCTACTCTTAGGTTAGTAGTGAAAACCGTTCAGAGACAAGTTGGAGGAGCCTCCAAANCCAGAGGATTCCATATGGATGGTAACCCCAGTGTCTATGGAACAAATCCTTTAACGAATGGTGGTACATGTGATCCTTAGACTTGAGATCACCGGAGCGTCTTATGCACCGATTGATGCAGTTTGACACTAGCCCAACGCAGTTCTTTTCAGAGTTGTCAATACGATAATGATTGGTTGCATCAAGGAGTGTATCAAGACTATGGTGGATCGATAGAGGATTCATCACTCCCGAGTATGGGGGAGAGTTATCTCACGGCGCAATTCAGTAAATGGCAATAACACTAAAACTGTGGCCACAGTGGGATTGAGTTGTTACTCTATTCAGTTTATAATTCCGGTCATTGGTCTAGTAACTGAATACATACATATCGAGAGTAACTGAGGTTGACACTATTTCTATGTCTCGGTCTCGTTGAGATAACAGATGATGAAAAGATTAGATTATACAGTAACCATATTGTTGACAGGTAGCTGGTTCGCTGAATCCGAATCTATCGGGTGGCCATGATGCCTTGCTAGAGGCCAATCTTGGTCTGTGTGTAGTGAGACGATTAATTGGTGTTAACTGCCATACTACACACTATTGGTATGATGAGGAGCCTATGGGTCACACACATAGAAGATAATTTAAGAACCAGTTTATAAGAAGGGCGTTTTCGTCTTTTTAGGCAAAAATGGTATTTTGGTAATCTCACAGTGCAATTAAATTTGTTAAGGTCATAGCCTTTATTTAATTTGATATTAAAATTATCTAAGTGAGATTACGTTTAAATATGTGTTCGCATATATTTAAATAAATTATCATTATTGTTAAATGTTAATATTTTTTATATATATATATATATATATTAATTTAATTGAGATAATAATAATTAAAATTAAAATTAAAATATCTAAATGGGCCTGTTTGGATACAAGGGCTGTTTGGGTTGGAGCCCAAGCTCATTCCATGATGGAATAGGGCAAACTATGCACTATATAAGTGTAACACTTTGTGAATTAATCAATTTAATTCATTCAATCAAAACATAAAATATTCCAGCCCCTTTCTCTTCTTCCCATGCCAGATTGCTATTTTGCTTAAATCAAATATCTTTTGATTTCTTCTTGGTTCTTAAGGCTAAAAAGGGTCTAGCAAACCCTCTTTAGTTCCTAGGGGTTGTCTTCATGTGGACTTCATTAGTTTGATCCTACTCTTGAGTCGGTAGCGAAATCCATTTAGAGACAAGTTGGAGGAGCCTCCAAACATGTGTATGATTTCTTAAACTCTAAACTAATTTTTCTACAGATTCAATATAATGTATAAACTGTAAATTTGTGCCCTGATCTTGGTTCTAAGGAATGATCTATAATGTAAATAATTTTTGTTTTCTGCTGCCATGTATGATCGTTTCCTAAAGTAAGACACACCTTTTTGTAGGTGTCGTCACTCGGTTTACCGAGATGAGTGGGAGGATGTGAGGCACATCCTATGTAGGTGTCCCCACTCAGTTTACTCAACTGAGTGGCAAGATGTGAGGCACGTCCTCTGCAGATGTCCCCCCTTGATTTACTTAACTGAGTGGCAGGATGTGAGGAAAATCCTTTATAGATGTCCCCACTCGATTTACTTAGCCAAGTGGGAGGATGTGAGGCACAACCTTTGTAAATGTCCCCACTCGGTTGACTAAATCAAGTGGCAGGATATAAAACATATCCTTTGTAGATGTCCTCAATCAGTTTACTCAGCCAAGTGGAAGGATGTGAGGCACATCCTTCTTTGATGTTCCCACTCGGTTGACTAAACCGAGTGGAAGGATACTTGGTCAAGTGGACTGATATTGAAACAATATCAAGATACGCTAAACCGAATAGAGATATATTAGGCTGCGTTGCATGATGTTGGATGGCATGGTGTTTACTAGTTAACTCAGCTTGCGTAGTAGAGTGAAACATGAGTGTAACTGTGGGTGTCCCCATTTGACAAGGCGGGTCACGTGGAAACACTCTTTACTAGTACGAAAGTTGATGAAAAATCCAACATCGTTGATGGCAAGTCAGTTTGTCCCATAGCAACGACAACCAATCAAGCGAGATGTGAGATGGCATCCCATAGGTGCAACACATGTAGGGTTGAACGCGAGAGGTTGCTACGAGTAGGAAAGTAAAAAGCCTTGAGTGGGAAATAGAAGGGTTACAGTATTTGAGGACCAATCAACTGACACCAGATGTAGACAATGTTAGGCTAGGTATTAGAAAAAAGGAAATCGCATTTTGGTGACTATTCATCTTCATCGCACTTTTGTTTTCTTCTCTCTTTCTTCCAAAGTTCTGTCAGTTGCAATGGTGGTTTTCCAACAATTCTTGCCATCACTCACAGTAAAAAACTTTGCTTCCTTATGAAATTCTTTTTTGCTTTCATTTTTCTTCATGTTCTTTGTGGTTTTGAGGCAATCTGGGCGAGATTAGGCTAGTTTCTTGAAGGAGTTTAGTGCTTTGGCTTTTTCCCTTTTTTTTGGAATTTTTTCTTGGAGTTTTTGGGTTTGATTTGATTCTAGAGCAAGAACTATGTTGTTTGGGGTGACTTTGGTTCCAAAAAGAGCAAGTTTTTGAGTTAGGAGAACGATTCTTGGTAGTTTGAGGTAGTTGATTTTATGGCGATTCTCTAGGTTTCCGAAGAAATAAGATAAGTTTAAGTAATACCCACTTCCCATTCGACTAATCTCGGTGTGCTTGACCAAGTCGATTGATGTAGATTTGCTTGGGTAAAGTGAGAATTTGAATCAAGTGTGAAACAAGTCTTTGAGGGTCACCCTTAGCGATAGTGAGTGTAGACCAGGTCGAGTGAAGCTTTCTCAACCGAGTGGAGTAGGTTTAACCTAGGTGGGTGTTTGAAGTTGTCATTCGATCAGTTAGACCAAGTTAAGTGAGGCAAATCTTTGTGATCGCATTGGGGTTGGAGAATTCACATAAGAATCAAACATCAGTTTGGACAAGCCGAGTCTTATGGAGATGGAGAGTGGCGATGAGTATGAGAATGCTCCGACTATGATGATAATGATAGAAGACGATAGGATCCTTACTGGGATACCAAAAGGTGTGACTTTGGCTGCCGCCAAGCCAAGTGAAGTTAAGGCAAGTGGTTTTGAGTCTAGTGGGCAAGGGTCGAGTAGGGAAGAGTCTAAAGGTAAGCCAGATAGTTATGGAGATGAACCTTCAACAAGTGGAGGTTTAGGAGATAAGTTGAATCAGTCAAGTGGTGGCATCCTAACTGTTGACTACCCTTCCCTCAGCAAATAAGATGATGAGTGAAGAATAAGAGTCATGTACCATATTCCTAACTTGGTGCAGATCAGGATTCCCAGGAGTTATGAGGGGGTCGAATGTGACGTACCAAGCTAGGTGAGCATGTATGAGATTCGATTTTACAATGGGTTGAGGCTTCCCATTCCTTGAATGGTCCGTGAGGTATTAGACCACTTGATGATTGCATCGACTCAGCTCATGTCGAATGGATGAAGGATGTTGGTAGCCTTAGAGCTTCTATGTGTCAAGAACCAGATGAGATTTGGGCTACACGAACTCCTTTACTCCTACTATCTGAAAGAGCATGACAAGGACAATGGGAGGTACCCAATCACCTTAAGACATGATCGAATTCACCAAGCGACATGTCTCAGGTCGAGTGACAAGAAATGGAAGGAGTTCTTCTTCTTCTTGAAAGGCGGGGGGATCTTTGGAGAGAAAGGCCAATGCGACATACTATCTACTTGGAGAGCCATGAGTGAGTAATTCATTACTTATCTTTGTGCTTTTATGACTAAAGTCTTATTTTCCATGTCTTTTGTAGATCTTCAATTCAACCGAACTAAGTAGAGTGGTGACAGATTAGACGTGACCACAAGGGTTGTTCTCACCATACCTAAGGAAGAGCGAGATTGGAGGGTGTTGTTGAACAAGTCGAGTCTGAAGGGGGTTATTTGTGGGCTAGAGTCAAGGCCATCCAAAGAGATATCTTATTTCCTCTGTTGAAGCGAGTGTGGCACATGCTGTTGATTTGCTACTACAATCACCTACTTTTTGGTAGGTCATTTCTTCATCCTCTAACACTTGAAGAGTTTACAATTATAAAGAGATTGATGAAGAGTGGAATCAATTTCCCAAGTATGAGTGAAGCACTCATCAAGCGCCGAGCTAAAAGAAAAAGAGAAATGGTGCCAAAAGAAGATGTTTGAGTGGAGGAGACTACTATAACTCCTCCAACTAGACAGGCCTCAGCTAGGGCTGTGTAATAGCCGCTTTCTACTCAAATACTCATAAAACATTGTAATACCCAAGATGTCAAAGGTATGTTCCTAACTCAAAATAGTCCTTTAAAAGTTATTTTATGTTAAAAAGCATAAATCTAACTAAGGGCAAAATAGTCAATTCATTTGGAACGGTATGAATCAATTATCCATAAGAGGCTTAGGGGCAAAATGGTTATTTTGCCTATGGATAAGCATTGAAAAAGTCAAGGATGAGTAGGCTTCATTGCAGTTAATGGCATTAATTAGTAATAATTATGTCTAGTGTGGAATGACCAAAATGCCCTTATATGAAGAATTAAGGATTGAGTTATACAATTAAAATAATTGGGCCAATTGCATAATTTTGAAAAATAAAGAAATATTTTCCTATAATGAGATGAAATTCGTTCAAACCAAAGGAGAGAGCCTTTCTTCAACATTTCTTCCATTTTCTCTCAAATCTTCCATGAAACAAGCTTTCTTTTCTTAGGTTTTCAAGGAGTTTTGCATATTTTCAAGGAGAACAAGATAGGAGCCTTGGATCTTCAATTTGAAGGGTTTAAGGTAAGGATTAAAACTTTAGTTTTGATGTGTTGAAGATTTGAGGTAGATGTTGGGGTATAATGTATATATGTAGGATTAAGGTGTAAAAGAAGTCAAAGGCAAAGGATTTGTTGGAGGAAGTCTTTAAAAAGGTAAGGAAGAACCTCCCTGACTTTAGGGTTTGATAGGGTTTGAGATTTTTATGAAACCTTAAATGAAGGCTTTAAGGCATAGAATTAGTTGATGGCAAGTGTAGTTGAACTCATTTATCTTACTTATTGCCTTGAATTCATTATACATGAAGTTTTGCTATTTATGTTTTATGAGTTGTGATGTTTGATTGAAGAAAATGAAGTGTGGATACTGATTGTGGCAAAATTGTGTATTGGAGGCCACATGGTGTTGAATGGTTGCTATAGAAGTGTTGATGTGTTGTTGCATTAGCTTACAATGTTATAGCAATAATGGATGATTATGGAATGAGATTTCACACTTTCTTTAAGGTTTCAAAGACTATTAAGGGGAGGTTTATTTGATCCATAAGTTAACCTATTGGTTAATGTCAATAGGAATTGATGTGGCATAGTAAATATGAAATTCGGATTTAGTGGGCTTAGGGGTTTTGTTAACCCTGCTTCAGTATTTCGACCATAACTTGAGTTATAAAAATCGAAATGAGATGATTCTTGAAGATTAGAAAGCTAAGACACAGACCTATAACTTTTATGTTTATGCCAAGAGCCAATTCGTTTGAGAAAAGGATGGAAAATGGCCTGAAGATTAAACTGGTTATTAAAGTTTAAGATTTAACAAGATCAATTCTTATGATTATGAATTGATTATTATGTATTATTGTAAGTATGCCATGTACTAATGTTTACCCATTAGTTAGTGATCTTTGAAAGATAAACATGGTCATGATGTCAATACAAGATTATGTATGAAATGGCATGAAGATGCAATAATACATGTTTTAAGATGAGTATGTGAGCAAGAGGTAATGTAAATGGATTGATAATCCTAGATGAATTAAAAGTATTAAGCTCACCAAAATATGTATTTACATGCCATAAGATGTTAGAGATGCAAATAGACATGATAGATATGCATATAGACATGATGGAAAACCGTAAGCATATCCTCGTATACCGGTTGAGGAAAGATGAATAATGCTTTAGATGCTAAATAAACGCGTAAGCATGCCTCCCGATGATATGAGCGCTAGATGAATTTGAGGCTAGATGATATGAAGTGCTTAAGATGCTAAGAAAGTCCGATCGGCTAGACGTTAAATGTTTCATATGCATTTAGTTGCAAACATGAGTTATGATGTTATTTACATCATGAGATGATTTATACTCATGTTAGATGATTTTAGATGTTATGTCATGATATGTGATGTGTGTGTACACATTGATGTTTATATAGCCATGGGATAAAATGATGAAAAGCATATGAATAGTAATAAAAGGGGAAGTATCCCTAGATAAAAAATAAGTGATGTGTTAACAGAATAACGGATCATTCCTTACTGAGCGATTAGCGCTCACCCTTCATTGTTGATTGCTTTGCAGGTAGACTAGAAGCGAGGGATGCTAGAGACAGCGGGACTACACGTGAGGGGAGATGATTTATATCTCGATGTTTTATCTTGATGTAAATATGTAAATGATAAATATTTGTAAAATAATTTCGAAGCTTCCATCCTAAATATGTTTTGATCTTGTAATTTCTTAAAGTTTGTAAATAAGTTAGATCCTGCGTGATATTTTATATGCATGTTTTGGTATTATTTATTATTCCTTATACAGATTTTTTCTAATACAACTCGTTCTCCAGACATGTATCCTCGGGATCTCATTGAGGGATATTCAGAGGATACCTGACTGGAGGGGGTTTTACAAACATGTACATAATAAAATACACATAAAGTAGATATAAGGTTGGGCCCAAATTTTTCTTTTATTAAATATGTAATTCTTATAAAAAAGTTGATCATGTACAAAACATCAAAACAAGGTGGACAGTGTAGCCATATCCCTTCGCTTGCCAACGCCCATCCGACCGTGTCCTCACCTAGATCCTGCAAAACATGAAAAACAACGGGTGAGCACAACTAATGCTCAGTAAGTAAATCCTCTACGCATCTATCCCCGTAACTATCTCTCTCTAATTCTTTCCTTAAAATTCTCATTTACTCTCTCTTTATATTCTCACTACTTTCTTTTCTCATAACTCTTTTTACTAACTCTCTCTAGTAGTCACGGCCTCATCTTACCGGAGGCACGGCCGGGACTCGCTCCCACTTACGTGACTTCTAATTCTAGCCGATCGGACTTGGTTATGCATGGATTCAGAACCCTTGGCCATGTGAGTATATAATCTCTCTCTCGGGTATAGCCCTCATCCGCATGCACTCTCACGGGCTACACACTTTTCTCTCTCTCATACTCATGCCGCTCTCTCAGTGCGGCGTACATGCGGGAAACTCTACCCATTACTCACGGGTTCCCCATCACATAACCTACTCATTCTCTTTTCTCTTCGTTTTCTAGTGCTCATTCGCTCTTTGTCTCTTTCTACTCTTAAAGTAGCTTATACTTACATTCTCTACTATGTCTCAAGCTACTTCTTAATTGCATAAGAAAATGTGTATGGACAACTCATGCTCACTAATGCACTTATGAATGCCAAATACAATATTGCATCAAAACAGTCATTCTGCACAGGTCTCACTAAAAAGGGCATAACTTGCATATAACAATCGAGATTGTTACGGTTTTGGTCTTGTTTTAAAGCTTAAAATAGGGCTACAACTTTGATGATTTTGGTCTCAGCCAGTTCAATTCGTAAGATGCCCAAAATCACTTAGAAAGTCACGGCTGTGACAGGGCAGATTTCACCTTGGCATTTCCTCAAACAACTCATGGCATCCAAAGCTCTACTTATCTATAACTCTACTCTTCTCTTTAATCATCCAAATGGGAGAAAAAATCACTCATACAATCATAATTCCTGCAAAGAAAACACTCCAAAAATACTCATACACAACTCCTCCAACTTCAACTCAATTCACTCTCTCATCACACATAAAAACACTTCTCATAATTTAATCATACCCAACAACTAGGACTAAGCACACATCTCATCTCAATTTTTCAGTAGATATAACCTATACATACATAGTTAAAATAAATCTCTACCAAAAGCTATTCAAAACTCAACTTGGTTGGATTTACTTACCTGTGAAAAAATGACTTCTTAGCACTTTTCCTTCCTTTTGTCTTGTCTTCTCTCTTCAACTTAAAACAACAACAAGAACAATAATAACAATATAAGACTTCAATAAACATAAGCAAAACTACATCTAAAGCAAGAATCCTTACCTTGGATGCTTTAGATGAAATCTCTACTAAAATTACTCAAAAGCTCTCTTAATTCCCTTAGAAATCTAGGAAAATTGAATGGAAGATTGAGAGAAATTAGAGAATGGATATGGCGGTGGAATGGATGCAAAATGAAGGGTTTATTTCACTTAACCCTTCTTTTTTAGCTCATATTATAACTATCATTTCCAATTTTGCCCTTACTCTTCCTTGGAAATTCCATCCATATCCTTTGATTCTTTGCAAATACACCCTTATTACCAACACATTCTCTATTTAATTTCCTTACATTTTACTCCCCACTATTCCTACTAATTAGGGGTAGAATGGTCATTATGCCCCAAAGGAAGAATTCTCTAGAAAACTCAAGAAACTTTTTATTAGGCTCATCGTTGCGACGAAGAACTTTCTGTCGCCCTGGCGAAACAGGGCAGAACCTACCCTTGGGTGCAGCTCCTCCTCGCCGTGGCGAAGCTTCTTCTTCGCCCCGGCGAAGATTGGATTTCCAAACTTCACCAAAACTCAATCAATCTCAAGGCAACCATTCAACCAACTCAACATACCATGACAACATACAAACTCAATTGAAACTGAATCAATAAATATTTAAGCAAGGCAGCAAAACTGAAGTACATACCTCAAGCGAGGCGTTACAGGCTGGATCATCTCAGATGGTCTAGATTGATAAAGAGGGTGACAAGCTGACTATCACCCTTCCAACCTCGGCCTCTTTCTATTCCGATGTAGCCGAAATGGGGAATCTAGCCAACTCCCTCCTTCTCTCAACAGACGAGAGTTAAGTGACTCAAATGGGAGTGAATGCCACAATCGACTGGGAAGTTTCGCAGATACTTTAGGCATGACTTGATTATTGTTTTTGTGATTATGCTAAGTTGTAGACTTGACTAACCAAGTGTTCATGTGTAGGCTTTGTGCGGGAGTATGTTTGTCAGGAAAGCTACAGCAGCCCAGGGGGTGCGAATTTAGGAGCTCACCAAGTCCAACACAAATCTCCATTCATGGGAGGCGGCAACCTAGAAGTTGGCGAAGGAGAACACCTCCAAGTTGCAGGGAGCAAAGGTCGAGTTAGAGAAGATGAGAAAAAAGCTGGCTGAGAGAGATGAGGAGTGTGCAACTCTTAGGGAGAGATGTCTATTAATCGATGGGGATGCGATGATCAAGGCTTGCGCACAGTTGATGAGCGACTTCAAAGCTGGGAACGCTTCTCACTGGTGGCTAGATGATGACAGAGTTGTGGAAGGAGATTGAGGTAGAGGCGGCTGGAGATGATCAGACTGAGTCAGTTCCTTAAGATCAGCTAACGGATTTTGCTGAGTAGCTTGAGGAAACGGTTCTGAAGGATGATGCTGCCTAGAGAGACCCAGTTGGAGGGGAGGCTATAAAGAAAGGAGAGACTCGAGAGAAGTTGGTCCGTGACGATGATGAGGAGCATGATGCTCCTTGATATGTACTTTGTTTTCTTTCCTTTTCGATGGCCAATTTTTATACTTGTATTTTTTAGGCACATGATGCCTTCGTATGAAGTATTTTGATTCCGCCTATATGGCTTTTATAAGATTTTTTGATGTTTTTTCATACTTTTTTTCTTTTGGATGAATGGATGATTCTTTGTTGATGTGTGAAAGGTTTGACCCCCTTATCAGCCTTTGAAACTTCTTATGACTGTTGATGTTTGTGTCTTTTGAAATGAATCTAAGCAATGAATTCAAGTTAGAATGAGTAGACTGGAAGGGACATGTCAAATGCCCTTATGCCGAGTTGGGCTATGCCGACTAAATGTGAATCTCATTAAAATGTATGGCCTAATGGCCAGTCCGTATGGGCCGACTGAAGAGTGAGGGGTCGAGTGCCCTTAAGCTGAGTTGGGATTATCCAAACTAACAATGAAGAGTTTGAATTCTTTTAAATTTAAGGTCAGGTGGCTGAGTCAGTATGAACTAACTAAAGGTGATTAAATTCCATTTAAAACATAAGGCCTGATGGCCGAGCCAATGTGAACCGACTGAAGGTAGGGAGAGTCGAGTGCCCTTAAGCTGAGTCAGACTGACTCGACTGAAGGTGAGGAGTTTGATTTCAATTTAAAACACAAGGCCTAGTGGTCAAGTTTATGTGAGTTGACTGAAGGTGATTGTAATGTTTAAACATAGGGCCTGGTGGCCGAGTCAATGTGAACCAACTGAAGATGGGAGGTTTGACCCCTGTTGATAAATATTTATAGAGACTAAGTATATATGCTGAATAACACTTTTATTTGAATGAAAATGGATATAAATGCCCTTATGCAGAGTCGGAATAGGCCGACTGAAGGTATGGGAGGTGGATAGGCCCACTTATCCCCTTTAAACTTTATTAAAGAATGAATCAAATCAAAGCCTATCAGAAGTGGTGGCACTTGAGATGGATGACGCTCTAGCTATTGTTGATGTATTTGCCTTCTACTGATTGTAACTTGTAAGCACTATTCCATATTGCTTTGATTATCTTGTAAGGTCCTTCCCAAGTAGGACCAAGTTTACCATTGTTGATCTCCTTAGTGTTTTGGAAGACCTTGTAGAGTACCCAGTGGCCTTCATTAAATGTTCTCACCTAGACATTGTGATTGTAGTGTTGAGCGACCCACTGCTGGTAGATGGCGTTTTGGGTGTGGGCTTGCTTTCAAAGTTCCTCAACGATGTCAAGATTGTGGTAAAGGTTTTGGCTGTTGGACTCCTCATCCATCTATTGGAGTCTTATTGAGGGGACTAACACCTCGGTTTGGATGACTGCCTCCGAACTATAAGTTAAAAAGAAAGGAGTTTCTCTAGTATATGATCGAGTTGTGGTTCTGTAAGGAAGTTCATCCGCCCATGCACCTTTGGCTTTCTAAAGACGCTTCTTTATTGTTTGCATGACTGGCTTGTTGGATGTTTCGGTCTAGCTGTATGTTTAGGGGTAACATGGAGTTGAGAAGTTAAGCTTGATCCCCCACATTTCACAGAAGTCTCTAAATCTGGAGCTGATGAATTGAGACCCATTATCGATGACTATCTCTTTGGTATACAGAACTGACAAATCACATTCTTCCAGATGAAGCCCTTTACTTCTTGGTCTTTGAATTGGGTAAATGCCTTAGCCTCAATCCACTTGGTGAAGAAATAAGTGACTATGAGCATGTAGACTCACTGACTGAGTGTGGTTAGAAGTTTGCCAACTATGTCCATCCCTCATTTCATGAATGGCCAAGGGGTGAGATGGAGTTGAGTTGCTCAAAGGGAAGGTGTGATACTTGAGGAAACCTTTAACAACTATTGCATTTCTTAACATGAGAGGCTAAGTAGGATCGTATAATGGGCTAGTAGTAGCTGGCTGTAATTACTCGGTGGGCAAGGTTGTGTCCCCCAACATGATTCACATACTCGCCTTCATGAGTTCGATGAGTGCATACTTAGCTTCTTCTAGAGTGATGCACTCGAGGTAAGGGTCGAAAAAAGATTTCTTGAGGAGCTGACCCTCGCGGATGGTGAATCTAGCTGCCTTAGCTCTAAGTCGACGTGTTTCATTCTTATTAGAAGGGAGTTCATCATTTCCTACATATTAGAGGATGGTGGTGTCATCCATGAGTTTGCTGAGTTACAACTTGAAGGGAGATGACGAGGACGTCGTGCTGAGGGGCGGTTAGGGTTATAGGCTCATCATCTTCGAACTAAATGGTTTGTTTAGTAGGCTTTTGTGAGGGTGGCTGGGATGGGCTTCAGGGTGATGGCTAGATCGGGCGTGGCATTTGGCGAATGAGTAGCTCACCCAACTAACTTCAAAGCCACCCAAGATGATGTTGCAAAACCCTTTTAAGGTTGGTCCTCATAGAGGGGGAGATGGTTCTTTGCCTTTGCTTCTCTGATTGACGATGTTCTTGCCCTTATCGGTCAATAGGTCCCGAAGGTGTCCCCTCTTTAATAAGGTTGCAACCTCTGAACGAAGAGCGATGCAATCGGTAGTGTTATGGCCATGATGACGGTGGAACTCACACCATTTGGAGGTGTCTCTCTTGATCTCAAGATTGAGCTTGGTCGGCCACTTCACTGTTTGTCCCATCCCTTTCATGGTTGTTATTACTTGGGCTAGCTCTATGTTGAGGTTTTATTCTGAGACTATGAATTGATTGATGCTGGGAGGCCAAGTTGGCTAGCGATCATATGGTCTCATATTGTTTCTGTTGGAGCCACGTGGTGGAGGTGCGTGATGAGGTTCATACTAGTGAGGTTCAGGGCATCTGTCACTCTGCCTCTGACAGTGGTCATCATATGAGGTGTGTCTAATTTGATTTATCTCATCCTCTTCCCATCTGATTTAAATGATGGCTCGAGCTAGAGCATCCTCCATGGTGTTGGAGCCAAGTTTGGTAAGGTCTTTATAGAGTTTTCCATTAAGGAGGAGTCTTTTCCTGAAAGCGTCCGCTGTTGTTTCAGGATTGTAAGATGGGATAGAGATCTTCTCCTTGTTGAACCAACTAACATGCTCTCGAAGCAGCTCTCTTTGATTCTGGTAGACCCTGTATAGATTGGCTGACAGCTTTTCAAGTTTCTTACTGCTGTGAGCTAGGCGAAAGAGCTTATGATGTTGTAAGGAAGGTCGATGTACTATTAGAGAGCTAGTCCTGAGAGACTGGAATTGAAGTTCTTACACATGTAGGCTTCTCTTAGGTTTTAAGGGATGGAGGCAGCAAACATTCACTGTTTATAAGAAGCAATGTGATCATCTGGGTCAGTCATACCATTATAAGGCTTCATGTTTGGGAAGGTATAAGGTAGGCTTTTCTTGGTTGGGGTTAGTACTCCAAGTATACGCCTCAGCATGGCTTCCATGTCGACCAACTTCTTTGGTAATACTTGTTCAAGGGATGAGACGGTAGATAACATATTAGCATTGATGGTGTGATAGCTTTGCTAACCACTCAGCATGCTAGGATCAGCCGAGTCATGTGGTGTGGAATGGAGGTTATGTACAGCATAGGGGGTTACTTGGGAGTTGGGATCTCCACTCATCCCTTCTGGAGAAGTGGAGCCGAGTGTGACCATTTGTGTGCTTCGACCAACATGGATGGTGAGTGGGGTAGTTTGGGGGCCACTCGACCCATGATGATGAGTGGAACCGAGTGGTGCTTAATGGGTTTAAGGGTGTAAGGGTGTCCACTCGACCCATGTAGATGAGCTGAGCCGAGTGGAACTTGGTGACAAGGTGTGTCACTCACATTCAAATGGATAGAGTAGCTGATGGTGGTGGATGTTTGTAGTTGCTGGCTTGGGATTATTTAAGTGACTGGAACAAAGGTGAGTAATGGGTCAATTGAGAGGGGTCGTGTTTGCATGGTTAGGTTAGATGTGTTTATTATGGTTACAATCGAGCCATCCGTTAAGGATGACTACAGTTAGGAACATTGAGGGTTTAAAGTTTAGGATATTGGGTCTAGGGTCATTAAGGTTGCATGGAGTTCACGAGGACACGAAGTGGTTCTCTAGCACTTGGTTGAATGGGAAATCGAGAGAGTGAAATTGAGTTACCTTTTCTCGTAAGGTTTGGTTCTCAACAGAATGTTGGTGTTCTCGGCTTCCAATGTTGTGACCTTGTCTAATTGTTGATGCATTAACGCAGTGAGAGCCTCGACCTTAGCTGTGAGGTCTACTAAGGCATTGTCTGTGGTTTCAGCCATGATGTGATTCTTTGTATAACAGATTGTTGAAGGAAGGATGATTGTCAGAAGTCCCACGATAGGCACCAAACTATAGACGGTAAAAATCTACAGTTATGAAACACACTAATCCTGTGAGGTTGAGGCCACTGACGATCTGCTGATCTTACACACACAAAGAAACAAGTGTGAAGCTTACGTAAAACACTGGTGTGGTGTCTGTCATAGGCACTCCGACGCTCAAGTCAACAAGGCTGAAAAAGGTTATTTAGTGAGGGCTAAGGAGAGAAAGGGTTATCAAAGTCTGATTCAAGACTAGAGGTATGGCGAAGGTGCATAGTTCTTAAGATCAAGAACTTAGGAGCTAGTAGGTGGTAGTGAATAACGGATGCTTAATGAAAGGCAAAACACTTTGCTTATATAGTGGACATAGGATCTTCGAATCCTAGTAGGAAGTTGAGTCCATAATAGTTGATTTCTAGTAAATAGGAACTTGATTTACTTACCTTCATAGGAGTAAGAGTCCTAATTCATGCAAGATTTAGGATCTTAGATGAATTAGGGTGTAGATGAAAACAGGAAGTGGATGAAGTAGGGTTTAAGTAGAACTCTAGGTTCTTGGAATGATCCTGGATCGATGTGCCTAGGCGCAAGTGGACTAGTGATGAGGCCCAATTGGTGGCAAGGCCCTAATGTTTAGAGAATCTCACTGATTAATTGTTTGGTTGGTGAAATGGGCTGGCCCATAATATGGATCTTGGCATAGGCGCAACCGGAATTCGGCCATGACCCTAAACCATATAATAAATGCTTTGTTGGTTGGGCTTGGCAAGGCCTAAGACTATTATTTGCCTATACAGGTGTTGTGTTTTGTTTTGGTCGTAGGTGTAGCTCGGATTCTAGGGTGAGGCTACGAAGGTTTCAAATTATTTAGTTAAGAATCATAATTAAATGCATGTTCAGGTAAGGTTTCTTACTTTCTTATATATTAATTTTTTTTTCTTAATTTTTTTTTATTTTACAATTTCAAATATATAGCAGTTTTGTTACATTAAAATTTTTGCTTTTAAATTTTTTTAGTAGTTTAAACACCAATTTGTTTATTAAAATTAGAGTAAACAACCTTTTCCTACCCAAATAATGGCGTAATGACACTTTTTCACCCATGGACCTTTAAAGTATCACTTACTATCCTAATCATAATTTCGTTTGTAAATTTCGTTGTAAAGAAGAGCAAGATAATCAAAAGTCCGCCATAAGTAAAGGCAAGATGGTCCATTAAAAAAAGAATATCTGATACAAAACATGTCGGCAAACGGTTAGCTACCATGGTCGGGGATGATGGGAATTTTGGCAGGGATTGGCCGGTGAACACAATGGTGGTCTTGGGGAAGGTTTCTAATGACGGAATTAGTCGCAAAAGGGAATGTTTATGCAACACAAATGGGGAAAAGGGGAATGTTCACGCAACACAAATGGGAGAGCGACGGTCGACGACGGGGGATTCAAAAGGTCGAGAACGTTTCCACCTTTGAGCCATGTAAGAAATAGGCCCATTCCAAGAAAGTAGTGTAGTCTATAATGGAGGTTGCACAAATGAGAGATCTAGGACCAGATTCTTTTTGTGAATGCACAGCCAAAGTAAAGATGATCCAGGTCTTCAATTAGAGAGTTACGAAAACTACAGGTCATTCTATTGATCAAACCAATACTCAAAAGCTTATCTTGCAAGGATAGTTTACCTTTGATAGCCATCCAAAGGATTATGGCATATCTAGGAATAGCTTTGGGAAACCCAAACGAGGTGCTTCCACTCCACTTGAGATCTCCTAGCTCAAAATTCTTCCCAAGTTGATTTAGTGTTGAAATTTTTTTAAGGACAAGGAAGCCATATAGTTCTATCTTCAATATTGCTTGGTCGAAAACCCATAGAGTTTTTAATTTCTATAAGTTCCCGAGAGTTAACAACTGGCCAATTCTAACCATTCTCTCCAATAATCTCCTTGACTTTAGCATGGGAATCCAGCCAGTCATAGACAACTCTATCGCCACTAGGCTTCAATCAAGGGACCTTTAAAGTACCAATTATCAAACCACAAAGAAGTTTGCCCACCATTCCTCACCACGCACTTTAACAAAGGTCTAGCTTTGCTTCTAAGCTTTATAATGTGTCTCCAAGCCCAAGAACAAACTTTAGGAATAGGGATCTCTCAAAAACACTTGCCTTTTAACAGATTGGATATTACCCAAGTTGCCCACCCTGATTGGCTGTTAGTCCGAGAGATGTTCCAAATGTGCCTTAGGATAGCTGCCTTGTTCCAGTCCTCTATGTGCATTATACCCAAGCCTCCTCATTCTTAGGAACACACACCTTAGCCCAGGCAACTTCAGCTTTAGAAGTCTTCAAGTCTAGCCCTAACCAAAGAAAGGCTCTCAAAGTGGCTTCAATTTACTTAAAGGTTTTTGCTTGTAAGACAAAAAAAAAAAAAAAAAAAAAAGAAGACCAATAAACTTGGATGCTCATTAGAACGGACTTTATGAGAATGAGTCCCCCTGCATAAGAAAGAAAACGACTCTTCCAGGACTTAAAACGAGGAAGGATCTTCTCTAATAAAGGCTTGCAATCTCCATATCTGAGTTTTCTAGTGATCAAAGGAACACCCAAATACTTAATAGGAAGAGAACCTTCTTTGAAGTTAAGCACATTCAATAGTAAGGCCTTCTCATCTTCTGATGGGGGGTGTGAGATTAGGATCTGTACATACATTTTTGTTGCTGTTACTTGTGTGAAGAAATTGTGTATTGAAAATTCTTGGTTAATGATTTTGATTCTCTATTTTGTTTAATGTTGGATGATTCAATGTTGAAGAAGAGTGTGTTGGTGATGAAAATTGAAATACAGTATATGGGAAACTTGTTTAATATGGGGGTTTGAAGTAATTTGTCAATTTATTTATTTTGATAATATAGATTTAGAGTCGTAAAAGGAGTTTTAAATGATCAAAGGAAATTCATCTTAATGGAGAGTAACGAATAGAATTAGCAATGGGTCGTGTTGAGCTATTTGCATGTCGTGTCAAAATTTCTTAAATCAAATATGATCAGTTTACTATTGGATTTATATATGATAATCCAAATCTAGATATTATTTTATCGTATTACCCAAACCTGGCCCATTAAAAGTTTTCTTCATCTTTTATTTGGTTGATACAGAAATTTGAACCAACCAGCGAGATCCAATCGACCTTGCCGAGATTGAAACTAATGTGAGCATGATTAAAGATAATCAGCAACGAAGGTATAAAGATCAATAAAGTAAAAGACAATGAAAGTTTTTAAAGTGGTTCGGAGAGGTAAACTCAGAAGTCTACGTCCACTGTTTTTTATTTGTGGTGAGAGTTTACAATGGAAATTCTATGAAAATTTTGTCACCCTTTTTTCATAATTTGAAAGGGTTTATATACAAGATTTTAGGAAGGAAAGAACGAAAACAAAGGGATTACAATTGATTTGAAATGTAATTCCGATATTCTTGCGATTGGGCGCTAGGATTGAACTGAAATTACTGTTGATCTAATCTTTCTGGCAATATCTGGGATCTGAGATCATCCGAGAATTGATTGAATGATTGCTTGGATTATTTACGACTAGCTTCTACTGGGTCGAGCTACAGTTCAACGAGCTTATGCTAGGTCGATCAAACATCGTTGCTGAGCTAGTTTTGGGTCGAGCTATATCCTCACGATAGCCCGAGCTTGGCGAAAAAATCACACACAACATCTATCCCATAGTGTTCTATGCTTGTTTTGGGCTTTGAACACTATTGCTCGATTTGATGTCAAGCTCGGTCTTATCAGTAGGCTGATGCGTGTTTCCTACAACATGCAATATGTAGCAAGTATACTAGTCGCACAAGTAATAAAGTGATAAGTAGAGTATCGTTCCCACGAGGATAGTGTTACTAAGTACCGATTTCCCTAGTTTAAGTCCTAATTGAAGCAACAATAAATTGGATTGATGGAAAATTAACAACTAAATACAAATTAACAAAATATAAATGAATGATAATGAAACTAAAGCAAAACCCAACAACTTAACTAATTAAACAATGCTAAAAAAATGCTAGGGTGTTGATTTCACCTAGATACGCTAACCCAAATCATAGAATCTATTACCCAAATTCTAATTCCTTGATTGAAAATCGAATTCCCTAAGTTGTAAAACATACCTTCTCAGGTTACATTTCCCTACTTATCCTTATTAAGCTTCCGCACCCAACAAATTGAAGATTAATAGTTCAAAGTCTTTTAAGCTTTATGGAATTCTATCTAGATTTCATAGATCGCTAAACCTATCTTTAGCGTTTGCTAATCTACGGTATTTATCCCAAGAGGCACAATCACAAATCACTTCTTAGTCTCATTATGAACAACACACAAATGAATGGCGATCAAGCATCCAAAAGTTATTAAGCAAAGAGATAAACACTCAATCATGAAATTAAAACTAAAAGTAAATCAATTCATATAAAATTGAATCATCATATCAAGGTTACATCAAACCCTAGCTAAAAAACTCAGTTCATACTCAAAAATGAAATAAAATAACAAAAACAAACTGAATCAAGATTCATCATTGAAAAACAAGCAAAAGATGGAGAAATCTTCTCTAATTTGAAGCCCAAATCTTCAAAAATCTTCTCCTTCCATGAGCTGCCTCCCAAATGACGAACCAATACCCTCTTCTCTTCCTTTTCGCTCTAATTTATACCTCTCTCACTTAAGGACGAAGCCCTAGCAAGCCAAAATGCGTCGTTTTATTTTTACATCTGGCAGGTTTCGCCGCGGCGAAGATTTGTCTTCGCCGCAGTGAATACTTTCGGGCCAAATTTGAGCATGATAGAGTCTGAATCTAGAAAAGTGTTAAACTTATTAATTGTAGCCCTTTCAATTATCTTTCTGGTTGTTAAAGAATCAGCACAAGCCAAGGTCTACAGCTCAAGTTATGGCAGAAATACTAAAGCACGTCCAAAGACATTTTTCTTCAGTTCCCAGCGTACTTTTCACAATTTCAAGCCAAGTTTTCACCATTGTCCAGTCAAAATTAGGAAAAAACCCAAAACATGAAAGTTGTAGCTCTTCTTCTTAGCTTTCCAAAGCTTCTTAGTTCATGTCATTCCAAGTTCCAAGCTCAAGTTACACAATTTACACTCAAAACTGTCATTTATGCTCAAAATCATCGTTTAGGCCAGCAAAAACAAATTAATAGAATTAGGTAGCAATTATGGCCCAAATTGAATGAAAAGTATCATAAATCCTATCAAAATTCAATGCAAAATCATAGTGTAAAATATGATGAATCTTGATTCTTTTTTTTTTTTTTCTTTTTTTTTTTAACAAAGCATAAAACAACAATTCAATTGAATTGAGGTGACTACCTCTTTTATTTTTATTTCTCTTCTCCCAACCCCCAAACTATTCTTTTGGCTTATTCGTACAACTCTTTCGTTTGCATTAGGACCGAATTCTCCTAAGGGTACGATAAAGTGTTTAGGGTATAAGGATTGGACAATTCTGTTATTTTCCAAGAAAAAAGTAAAACAATAAAATTTAAACAGCTCAAATGGGTGACTATGGGAAATTAATTTCATGGGTCGGCTAGAAAGGCTCAAACATTTCGAACAAATGCCTAAATCATCTTCTCAACCATGTCTAATCCTAGAATTTCGCCTCAAGCACTTCTCTACTAGGTTCTAGAGTCCACCAACATTATCAAATTTCGCCTAATCACATAAAATGAATCTAAGCATGCCGAAAAAAATGAAAATGGTGGTTGAACCACTCAACAAACCTCAATCAAAATCCAGTCAATAAACATAAACTTGAAGCAATGCTTAATATTTCTCAACAATAAAATTTCAACAACCCAATTCTCATCACTGATTTGTACACTTCATCATCGGCAAACAAACAACTAAAAAAAAAATTGTTGAGAAGAATAACTGGTTTCCATCTTGGCATTCCACACTCCCATGGTTTCCTGCACAAAATTCACAAGTTCTAAAAGGTGAGTGAATAGAATTTACATTCATACCTCCCAATTGGCTTTGAAGTGATGCAATTTGTGCAGATATTGTGGCGAACTCATCGACTTCATGTAGACCCATTGTTCTCTTCGGCATTGCTCTCTCATTAGGTCTTTGGTGGTTATTGTTGACCATCACCTCAAGCAATTCATAAGCCTCTTCTGGGGTCTTGTTACTTAAGGCTCCGCCTACTGCCACATCTACCATCGTTTGAATATTTGGTAGCAACCCATTGTAAAATGTTTGGACTTGTCTCCAAAACGGTAGACCATTATGTGGACAATTCCTTAACAACTCCGTGTACCTCTCCCAAGCTTCATATAGTGATTCATTGTTGCCTTCCCACGAGGATAGTGTTACTAAGTACCGATTTCCCTAGTTAAGTCCTAATTGAAGCAACAATAAATTGGATTGATGGACGATTAACAAACTAAAAAAAAATGCAAAACCCAACAACTTAATTAATTAAACAATTCTAAAAAAATGCTAGGGTGTTGATTTCACCTAGATACGCTAACCTAAATCATAGAATCTATTACCCAAATTCTAATTCCTTGATTGAAAATCGAATTCCCTAAGTTGTAAAACATACCTTCTCAGGCTACATTTCCCTACTTATCCCTATTAAGCTTCCGCACCCAACAAATTGAAGATTAATAGTTCAAAGTCTTTTAAGCTTTATGGAATTCTATCTAGATTTCATAGATCACTAAACCTATCTCTAGCGTTTGCTTAATCTACGGTATTTATCAAAAGAGGCACAATCACAAATCACTTCTCAGTATCATTGTGAACAAAACACATTTGAATGGTGATCAAGCATTCAAAAGTCATTAAGCAAAGAGATAAACACTCAATCATGAAATTAAAACTCAAAGTAAATCAATTCATATAAATTTGAATCATTGTATCAAGATTACATCAAACCCTAGCTAAACAACTCAGTTCATAGTCAAAAATGAAATAAAACAACAAAAACAACTTGAATCAAGATTCATCATTGAAAAACAAACAAAAGATGGAGAAATCTTCTCTAATTTGAAGCTCAAATCTTCAATAATCTTCTCCTTCCATGAGCTGCCTCCCAAATGACGAACCAGGCCCCTCTTCTCTTCCTTTTTGCTCTAATTTATACCTCTCTCACTTGAGGACGAATCCCTAGCAAGCCAAAATGCGTCGTTTTATTTTTACATCTGGCAGGTTTCGCCGCAGTGAAGATTTGTCTTCGCCGCGGTGAAGACTTTCGGGCCAAATTTGAGCATGATAGATTCTGAATCTGGGAAAGTGTTAAACATATGAATTGTATCCCTTTCAATTATATTTCTGGTCATTAAAGAATCAGCACAATACGAGGTCTACAGCTCAAGTTATGGCAGAAATACTAAAGCACGTCCAAAGACGTTTTTCTTCAGTTCCCAGCGTACTTTTCACAACTTCAAGCCAAGTTTTCACCATCATCCCGTCAGAATTAGGAAAAACCCAAAACATTAAAGTTGTAGCTCTTCTTCTTATCTTTCCAAAGCTTCTTAGTTCAGGTCATTCCGAGTTTCCAATCTCAAGTTACACAATTTACGCTCAAAACTGTCATTTATGCTCAAAATCATCGTTTAGGCCTGCAAAGACAAATTAATAGAATTAGGTTGCAATTATGGCCCAAATTGTATGAAACGTATCCTAAATCCTATCAAAATTCAATGCAAAATCATAGTGTAAAATATGATTATCATAGGCCTCTAGGTGTAGGTTCGATCAAGCTTAAGGGGTCGACCTTATGTCTGGCCGACGTACTTCACACTTGGGTTTTTATTTCCTACAATGCCAGACAAAACTCAGAATATAAAAATTTAGGGCAAACATGTAATTTTTGTGGTCATGTCGCATTAAATGCGGCAACCTTTGTCAGTCACATTTCGTCATGCGTAAGAGACTACAATTGTCCACACGTGAGGCCAAGGTGACCTGCGGCGACGGTTATTAGTGTAACAGCCCGACGGTTCGTTGCCCCTAGCGGATGGTTGACACGCGGCCATGTCTAAAGTTTGAGATTGCTCGACGAATGGAGGGTCGAGATTCAATGCAATTCAAGAGCTGCGATTAAACCCCGTCCTTTCGTCTCCCATGCAAGCTACCCTAAAAGGTGACGAAGTCATCAGGATCCTCATTTAGTCCACAAAATTTCTCTGGCATTCTTGTGCATTCCGCTACTATTTTATAGTTATCGTGGCACTCTTTCCGGTGAGTTTTCTACAGTTCTTATTCCAATAAGTCTCTTTTCTCTTCTCTTTCTATTTTTCTGACTTTTACATCAAAGGGTGGCTACTGTAGTGGCCACATTGTATGTTTTAGGGTTTTAGTAGGGTTTTTGGGTGCATCTTCGGTGGTCTTAAGTTTTATCGAGGTTTAACACGATGGTTGTCGATATCTTGGGTAGGTCTCATACATTCGTCGTATTGCACGAGCTATCTCAGGTACTTGAACTGAAGTGAGTGTGGAATGATCTCCGAGTTGCTTGAGCTCTCACACTTGTTAGCTTCTTTTTCAAGTATCTAGAAGCGAGTTATAGTCATGTCTTCCTGTAGTAGTCATACCATAGATCGTATGTTCGATTCGCTCGTGGGCTTGACAGTTCTTGGGGACGTGACACCTAAGGTTTAGGAATAATTCATCGCAAGAAGTTTGGACCCCGACGCTGTGGGCTTGTCCGACCGTGCTTTGATTTAGCTGGCTCATTCCCACCCGTCCCTAGCCCATAGGCTACACAAAGAACCACAATCCTTGATTACCATTGGGGATCTCGAACACATAAGAGCGGTCTATGCGTCGTAACTTAACTTGATGGTCCTAAGGGAACATTCTTAGAAGAACCCTCCGCCCAGATTGGTGGCGATCTCTAAGACCCCCTTAAGGTGCGAGGTATCCATTCTCCCTCATCATTTTATTGATAACGTGTTGAAGCGGTTTGACATTGTTCATCTCTAGCTATCCGCAAATTCATATGTCATTCTCGTCGGTCTATACATCACGTACATGATCGCAGAGCTGGGCGAGCCTTCTGTCGAAGAGCTTGTCCATCTGTATAGGCTCAAGAAAAGGAAAGACCAGAAGTACTACCTTTCCAAGGCGAGAAAGGTACGTTTCAACAGGCTGGTCAATGTCTCGAAGAAGGTCGTTTTTCTTCTATTAAACTCGAGAGACCAGCGCTTGCACTTTAGACGCGAGTAAGACATTGATTCCTTGCATGCGCAAAGGTCGCTTTAGAGCATTGTATCCGGCTAACTGAGTTGTTTTCTTTTGCAGTTAATGTCAAGCAGAACTATCTTCTAGCCGCGAGCTTGCAGAGGCTGTAGCGTTTTAGTGACCTTCTCGACGATCAGCGTAACATCAACGAGCTTCTCACACTTCCTCACCTGAAAGCATACGACTTTTGTTGAGACGATGCCAAATTCGTTACAATTTTAGAGAAAGGTTTAAGCTGTCACTTGCTCGTGTTTACTTTCCCACGCAAATAGGTCGCTCGTTCATTTGTTTCTTTTCTTGTAGAGATGTAGGCCGAGAAACCCAAAGGCCTCAAGAAGAAAACGGTGACCCTGGCGGCTGCCAAGAAGGCATCGACTGCTTTGGTGACGAGGATGGTCATAGACACCATTGGCACGAAGCGCGCCAATGGTGAGCTTGGGGAAGGCCCAAGAGTGAAGAGGCTCGCGACTACCTCTAAGGTAGTTGGCTGGAAGAGCGTTCCTAAGCCCCAAAGGGACCGATAAAGAAAATGTCTAAGCTGACTGGGAGCTCAAGGAAACAGAAAGCATCCGAGCAGCACGATCGCTCAGGAAACAAGAATGCAACCAAGCCCTAGGGGGGCTCAGACAAACAGAAGGCGATTGAGCAGCAGATTGGCTTGGGCAAAGAGGTCGCCATGCAGACTAGCAGCCTTCAAAAAATAGCGGCAAAGGAATTGGCCAAGAAGAAGTCCACTCTTGAGGGCGAGGCAAGCATTGTTAGGGGGAGTAAACTTGGGTCGTCCAAGCCAAAGGGTAAGAAAGTAGATAAAGCGGCCCAAGTTACAGTCGACGCGTTGATTGACCAACTCCTCAACCATATCAATGTCGGGGCTATAACGGCCAGGGATTGCGTCCCCCTGCGAACCTTCGCGGCCATCAAGGACTTGCCTCCCTTCTTAGATGTTGGCTTTAACATGTAGCTATATGGCGAAGGTACTAGTAGTTCGCCCCTCTTTTATTTGCATGCTATCCTCGCTTCTTGCTGACTTCTCATCTTATCTTTTTAGGTTGCCATGGCGAGCAGACTTCTATACGAGGAGTGCAACTCTATTTTAGAAGGCACTCATAAGGGGTGGATGCTGGCAAAGACTATGAAGGAGGATGCTCTAGCCAGGGCCGAGGTTGCAGAGAAAGAGAAAGAGGTTAAGTAAGCTAAGCTCCAATGGCTCAGTGAGGAAGTGACGGCCTTTGGGGTCAAGGAAAGGGAGTTCTTGAAAAGCTTAACGTGAGCGAGGCTACTCGAGCGAAGGTTAAAGCTAGGGCAGTAGAAGCCGAAAAAAATTTGGCATAGAAGTAAGGTGCCAACAACAAGCTGAATTCTGAGCTCTCCTCGGCTAAAAAGGTTGTCGTGAGTTGGTAGGCCAAGTTCAAGTAGTCCTTGCTTGACCTTGCACAAGAGGTGGTAGGTCGACAGAAGGTCGAAACCAAGGTCAGGCAACTTAGGCTTCAAATTGAAGAGCTGAACGAGGTCATCACTACTCAGTCCTGGTAAACGTCGGTCTTTCTTGTGTAGAAGCTATGGGAGGCTCACCCTTTGATCGACTTTTTTTCCTTTCGCGAGCTTATCACAAGGAAGTTAAGAGGATAAAGGTCAAAGCCCAGGGAATGGCCTACATGTATTCGAATGACTCCGAGGATGATGGCGAAGGCCAGGAAGAGGCTGAGGAAGGTGGTGAGGAGATCGGGCTCAAGTTGGAAGTTGAGGATTCAGCTCCCCTGACCACACTTGCCCCGAGCGAGGCTCCCAATCTTGGAGACACTGCCGCTATCCCTCCTGTCGAGGAACCGTCTCTTTCCCTTGATGGTGAGCTCCTTGGATCAGTCGAGGATGACTCCCCTGCTCCTCTAGCAGCCTAAGAGATTGTTTACTTTTTTTTTTTTTTTTTTTTTTTTTTTTTTTTTTTTTTTTTTTGAACAATGTAATTGAAACTTAATTAATACAAGAAAATTTTTCGTCATTTCCTTTTCGAGCAATGGCTATTATATTTCTACAAAGTCTTTTCATTTGTCCTAGTTAGACTTGTAATATAAGATCTGAATTTGCTATAAGTCATGCATAGCTCGCTTCTCAATGAGCTTTTTTGGATTTATGTGAGGAAATCTTATGCGCTGCCGATTTGCTTTGACGTGTTTTTTCCTTGAATTTTTTCAAGTTTAACTTCGTCGATTTAGGATTTTCCATCCTGATTTATGCAAGGAAATCTTATGTGATGAGTAATTTTGATTTTTAGACTTATCGTCCTTTTCGAGTTTTGGTCGCTGGCTTAGGGCCAATTTCCTTCGACATGTTTTTTCCTTGAATTTTTTCAAGTTTAACTTCATCGATTTAGTATATTTCATCCTTTAAGAGTTGGATTTTGGCATGGCTTTTCTGAGATAAGCTGCCTTTCCAGGACTCTTGACTCCGAGTTCTCTTTTGAAATATCATCGTTGAGGTCGCGATTTATAGTTCACTTTATAGTTCAGTAAATAAACTCTAATGGATTAAAGACATTAACTACGAACAAGGAAAATCATGAATAATACCTCTTATATTGATCAAACGCTTTGGCCACGAGTGGCCTTACAACGAATAAAGAACAGAACAATAAGTGAAACCCAAGCTATTTATTGGTAATACCTTTGCAAATGATTAAAGTTCCAAGCTCGCATTATTGCTTCGTCATTGAGGCATTTTAGGCGGAAAGATCCTAGCGCGAGCTTCTTAAAGATTCTGAAATGACCTTCCCATTTGGGTCCAAGTGCCCCCAAGTTTAGGTTTTGGGTACTCTAGACGACCTTCCTGAGAACCAGATATCCCACTTCAAAGTCTCTGTTTTTGACTTTGGTATTGAAGTATCGTTTGGTTCGTTATTAATATAATGCGAGCCTTAGCTGGGACTTGGCTCAGTGTTCTTTGATTAGGTCTAGCCTCAGGCGGAGAAGATCTTCGTTTATTTCCTCGTCAAAAACTTCTCTTTGGAATGAGTGATCCCCACTTCAACCGAGGCCATTGTTACACACCTATATGACAGAGAGAATGGGGTTTCACCTGTCAAACTCCTGGTTGTCATCCCATAGAACCACAAAGCTTCGGGCAGTTCATCGACTCACCTCCCCTTTAGGGCATCAAGCTTTTTCTTAATAGTGTGCTTGATGACCTTGTTCATAGCCCTCACTTGTCCATTGGCTTGAGGACGATAAACATCGAGGAAACTCTTCTTGATGCCAAGCTGCTCGTAGAAGGTCCTAAGTCTTTACAGTCAAACTCTTTCTCATTGTCGGTTATTATTGTGTGGGGAATCCCAAACCGACAAATAATATTTTTATAGACGAAGTCCTTCAGCTTATTCGGCGTTATTGTTGCCAAAGGCTCGACCTTTGCTTATTTGGTGAAGTAGTCCACAACAACTACTGCAAACTTAATGCCCCATTTTCCTTGAGGCAAGGGGCCGATAAGGTCGATGCCCCAGATTACAAATGGCCAGGGGCTTGTCAAAGTGGTCAATTCTTGTGGTAGGGCTCGTTGAATATCTGCAAATCTGTGGCATCTATCACATATGCGAACATAGTCCTCTGCATGGTCGAAAACTGTTGGCCAGTAATATCTCTGGCGAAATACTTTGTATGCTAGAGATCTGCCTCCTGCGTGATTTCCACAAATTCCCTCATGGATCTCCCTTAGAACATAATCTGTGTCCTCATCATCAATACATCACAATAACGGTACATTGAACCCGCTCTTGTACAGTTTATCATTGATGAGTGTATACCGAGCTACCTTGGTGCGGAGTTTTCTGGCTTCGATTTTGTCCTTTAGTAGTGTATTGTCCCTTAGGTAGGCTGTGATTGCATCTATCCAACTGTATCTCTGACCCGTAGTTAAAACCAGACCTTGTGAAGTAGAGATGCTTGGTCCCGAGAGGAACTTAACTGGGATGGAATCGGCATTTTCTTAATTCATTGCAGAAGCTAAGCGGGCTAAGGCATCTACTTATGAGTTTTTCTCCCTTGGGATCTGGAGGACTATGAAAGATCTAAACTGCTTGAGCTCGACCTCCGTTAGTTGGAGGTAGGACACCATCCTGTCTTCCCTCACCTAAGATTCCCCGGTAATTTGATGGACCACGAGCTGTGAGTCACTATAAATCTTAATTAACTCTGCCCCCATTTCCTTGGCGAGGTAGATCCCTACGAGCAATGCCTCATACTCAACCTTGTTGTTAGAGGCAGCAAACTCGAATCTTACTATGGCTCTGATCGGGTTTCCCTTTAGACTTTCGAGCAAGAGCCCTGTTCCTACTCTTTTCTCATTTGAGGAGCCATCTACATATAGAGTTCATTGCCATAAGTCATCAAACTTCGACTTATGTTGCTTGATCTCTCTTGAGATATCTGCCCCTAGTGGCCTTGACTCAGCTTCTGGTTGATACGAGAATTCAGATATAAAATCTACCAAGGCTTAACCTTTGATCATTGTCCTTGGGATGTACTTGATGTTGTGTTGACTCATCTCCATGGTCCACTAGATCAGTCTACCAATGTCTCGGGCTTCTGCATTATTTTCTTTAGTGGGAAATTTGTTAGCATATGGATGGAGTGTGCTTGGAAATAGGGTCGCAGCTTTCAAGCAGCAGTGACAAGGGCGAAGGCAAGCTTCTCAATCTCTGCGTACCTCGTCTCCGCGTCGAATAGTCTCTTGATTACATAGTATACCAACCATTGTACTCCCTCTTCACGTACCAACACTGCGTTGATAGTGGACTTTGATACTAACAAATATAGCAGCAACAGCTTGCCCTAGATGGGCTTTGACAGCAAATGAGGTTGTCCCAGATGTTTCTTTAGCTCCTAGAAGGCTCTTTCACACTCTTCTATCTACTTGAAACCTTTTTTCCCCTTAAAGGTCTCAAAGAACGGCAAACATCTACCCACAACTCAGGAAACAAATCTACTAAGTGCGGCCACATGCCCTGTTAAGCTCTACACCTGTTTTATGCTGGTCGAGCTTTTAATGTCGAGCAGAGCTTGAATCTTCTTCGAGTTGGCTTCTACACCTTGTTGGTTTACGAGGAAGCCCAAAAATTTCCCCGAGCTCACCCCAAAAGCACATTTCAAAGGATTGAGCTTCATTCGGTACTTTATGAGGATGTTGAACATTTACCCTAAGTGCTCAACATGGTTTTCAACGATCTTTGATTTGACATATCGTCGATGTATACCTCTATGGTATGGCCAATTTGGTCCGCGAACATCTTGTTCACCAAGCACTGGTGGGTCGCCTTAGCGTTCTTGAGGCCAAATGGTATAACCCTATAACAATAAATTCCACAGTCAATAATAAAAGAAGTATATTCTTCATCGGGCTGGTACATTGGGATTTGGTTATAACCCAAGTACGCATCCATGAAGTTGAGTAATGCGTTTCCTGCTGTCGCACCTACTAGCTAGTCAATCCATGGTAACAAATAGCTATCATTGGGACAGGTTTTTTTTAGACCTGTGAAATCGATGCAAGTCTATCACTTGCCATTCGACTTCTTGACCAGGACTAGGTTGGCGAGCCAATCAAGGTACTTGACTTCCCTAATGAAGTTGATTTTTTAGGAGTTTGTCAACTTCATCCTTGAGCGCTTGAGACTGCTCCGCATCCATAGTCCTTTTTTCTGCCTTATAGGTTGAGCTTGAGGGTCGATGTTCAACTTGTGGCACATTACCTCAAGGCTGATCCCAACCATATCAGCATGCACCCATGCGAACATGTCAAGGTTCTTCTTCAGGAACCCCACCAGGTTTTCGACTATTTCTCCAATCAAATGACTATCGATTTTCAGCATGCGAGTTGAGTCTTCCTCGCTGACACTTATTTCTCGCAGTCTTCAATTGGCCCTGTCACGAGCTCTTCTTTATGGATGTGAGAATCTATAGTATCCTCGAGTTAAGCTTGGATTCTACTATGACCATTGTTCTTAGGAGTGACCATTTTTATGCTGTATGTATGGCCCGGTTGTAACATTCCTGAGATTTCTTTCTGCAGCTTTTGATCATCGCAACTCCCCCAAGAGTCAAAAACCTCATTGCCTGGCAACACACTGATGTGACTGCACTTAAGTCATCCAAGATCGGTCTTCCGAGGATGACATTGTATGCGGTCGGGCAGTCTACCACTATGAATTCGGCCATCACTGTCCTGATCTTGGGCTCTGCCCTTAGAGTCATGAGAAGGTCGATCATTCCTTTGGGAACCAGGCTATCCTTGATAAACCCATAGAGCGGCAAAGGGCACGCTTTCAAGTCTCTCTCTGTGAACCTTATTCCTCAAAAAGCTCCTAGAAAAATGATGTTCGCTACACTCCCATTATTAACCATTACCCTTAACACTCAAGCGTTGTCGATTCTAGCCATGATCACGATCACGATCGCGTCATGGTTGTGGTGAGGGGATTCTTCGCATTCCTCGATTGTGAATTCCACTGCCTCGCTATCTTGTTTGAGCCGTTTAGGCGGCTTCTGTTTGCAACTCATTAACCGGGGGATCGAGTTTGTTTTGGCCTCTCAAGCATATTGCTCGTGAGCATGCCTTGAGCTCCCCACTATGTCAAGCCCCCTGTAAATCATGCCCACCAAGATGTCATTAGGGTTTGGCGGAGCTTGCTGGACCTGGTTCTGAACTTGGCTCTAGACCTAGTTATTTTGTTCGCAAGTACTTTTGCGAGCTGGTGTTGCCTTAACGAATTCCTTTAGGTGGCCCCTTCTTATTAGGTCAGCAATGGCGTCCTTCAAAGCTCAAAACTCATTTGCGTTGTGTCCGATGTCCTTATGGTACCGATAGTACTTTTGCCGATCTCTTCTGCTCGATGCCCCCCTCATTCTCTCTGGAGCAGGCAGTCTCTTCACCTCATAGGAGACTTCGTATATGTAGACGATGTCTTGAGTGAGGGGGATGTATTCTGCATACCGGGGGAAAGGTTGCAATCTTCGTGGTTATCTATTCGTTGTCTTTTTTGGAACCCATTGCAGTCCTTATCGTTGTGGTCTTAGCCCCTAGGCTTATCTGATAGGCAATCTTGTCATTTGTCTAAGGCTCCTTGCACTGAGCTTCTGGCCAGTGCTGCCAGTGAGCTTTCTACCCTCTGGTATTTTGCAGCCATCTGATAGAACTGGGCTAGGCTTATGTGATCTTCACTTTAGAGCTCTTTCCATAGCTTTGTGTTCGGTCTGATCCCTATAATTAGCAAAGTTCGGATGGACTCCTTGAGCGCATCCACGACCTTTGCCTGTTCATTCTGGAACCTCATTGGTACGAGGTCAGTGTTTTGTCTCTCTTCGGATGAATGTTGTGTTGGCAAGTGACTGTCTTCGCGCAGCGGAAAGATGTATTTTAAAACAAAAAAGATCACTTACACATCCCAAAATCTAGGCACATATTATATTGTTTACATGCATAAACTTAAAACATATAAAACATATTTGCGTAAAATAAACAACCCATATAAGGATCTAGAACACTTATGCACGTTTGGAGGCTCCTCCAAATATCTCTGGATTTGATTTCACCACTAGATTCAACTTAGAAACGCACTCACGCTGTCCACACGAAGACAATTCGTAAAACCCTGGATTATTTTGCTAGAATAAATAAGGGCTTCAAGAATCAAGGAAGATCAAGAAAAGAATTTTTCCTTTCTCACTAAAGAGTGAAAACGTGAGAGAGAGAGAGAGAGAGAGAGAGAGAGAGAGAGAGAGAGAGCTTTTGGGTGGCTAGGGTTTTTTAATTGAATGAATCCTTGAATTTTTAATTTTAAGTTGCACTTATATAGTGCAACAATTAAAAACCTTATTTCACTTAGGAATAGCCATGGGCTCCAACCCTAGTTCACCCTTGCAACCAAACACCCTTTAATTGGTATTTTAAAGTTTAATTAATTATTATTACAATTAAAATCAATTAATATATATACAATAATATATTAACATTTAATTATTAATAATAATCCATTTAAATACATGTGCACATATATTTAAATACAATCTCACTAATTTTAATTTTAATATTAAAATTAAATACAGGCAACAACCTCAGCAAATTTAATTGTATTATGAGATTACCAAAATACTCTTTCGTCCTAAAAGATGAAAATACCCCTCTCATAGACTGATTCTTAAATTGTCTTCTAAGTGTGTGACCTGTAGGCCCCTCATTATATCGGTAGTGAGTAGTGTCGTGTTAACTCCAATTAATTGTCTCACTACACACAGACCAAGATTGGCCTTTAGCAAGGCATCATGCCCACCGAATAGATTCGGATTCAGCGAAATCGTAGCCTATCAACAGTATGGTTACCATGTAATCAAATCCTTTCATCATATGTTATCTCATCGAGGCTGAGGTACGGAAATAGTGTCAACCTCAGATATCCTCGATATCTTCGTATTCAGTTACCAGACCAATGATTGGAATAATACATTAGATTGAGCAACAACTCAATCCCACTGTGGCCACAGTTTTAGTGTCATTGTCATTCACTGAATTGCGCCGTGAGATAACTTCTCTCATACCTGGGAGTGATTAATCCTTTACTGATCCATCATAGTCTTTATACACTTCTCAATGCAGCCAATCATTACCGTATTGATAGCTCTGAATAGAACTACGTTAGGCTAATGTCAAACTACACCAATCGGTGCACAAGGCACTTTGATGATCTCAAGTCTAAGGATCACATGCACCACCATTTGTTAGAGGAATTATTCCATAGACACTAGGGTTACTGATAATCATATTTTACACTATGATTTTGTATTGAATTTTGATAGGATTTAGGATACTTATCATATAATTTGGGCCATAATTGCTACCTAACTCTATTAATTTGTCTTTGCAGACCTAAACGATGATTTTGAGCATAAATGACAGTTTTGAGCATAAATTGTGTAACTTGAGGTTGGAAACTCAGAATGACCTGAATTAAGAAGCTTTGGAAAGCTAAGAAGAAGAGCTACAACTTTCATGTTTTGGGTTTTTCCTAATTCTGACTAGACAATGGTGAAAACTTGGCTTGAAGTCGTGAAAAGTATGTTGGGAACTGAAGAAAAATGTCTTTGGACGTGCTTTAGTATTTTTGCCATAACATGAGCTTTAGACCTCGGCTTGTGCTGATTCCTAAATGACCAGAAATATAATTTAAAGGGCTAAAATTCATATGTTTAACACTTTTCCAGATTCAGAATCTATCATGCTCATATTTGGCCTGAAAGTCTTCGCCGCGGCGAAACCTGCATCAGATGTAAAAATAAAACGACGCATTTTGGCTTGCTAGGGCTTGATCCTTAAGTGAGAGAGGTATAAATTAGAGCGAAAAGGAAGAGAAAAGGGGTCTTGGTTCGTCATTTGGGAGGCAGCTCATGGAAGAAGAAGATTATTGAAGATTTAGGCTTCAAATTAGAGAAGATTTCTCCATCTTTTGCTTGTTTTTCAATGATGAATCTTGATTCAGTTGGTTTTTGTTATTTTATTTCATTTTTTAGTATGAACTGAGTTTTTTAGCTAGGGTTTGATGTAATCTTGATACAATTATTCAAATTTATATGAATTGATTTACTTTGAGTTTTAATTTCATGATTGAGTGTTTATCTCTTTGCTTAATGACTTTTGGATGCTTGATCACCATTCAAATGTGTGTTGTTCATAATGAGACTGAGAAGTGATTTGTGATTGTGCCTCTTGGGATAAATACCGTAGATTAAGCAAACGCTAGAGATAGGTTTAGCGATCTATGAAATCTAGATAGAATTCCATAAAGCTTAAAAGACTTTGAACTATTAATCTTCAATTTGTTGGGTGCGGAAGCTTAATAGGGATAAGTAGGGAAATGTAGCCTGAGAAGGTATGTTTTACAACTTAGGAAATTCGATTTTCAATCAAGGAATTAGAATTTGGGTAATAGATTCTATGATTTGGGTTAGCGTATCTAGGTGAAATCAACACCCTAGCATTTTTTATCATTGTTTAATTAGTTAAGTTGTTGGGTTTTGCTTTAGTTTCATTATCATTCATTTATATTTTGTTAATTTGTATTTAGTTGTTAATTTTCCATCAATCCAATTTTTTGTTGCTTTAATTAGGACTTAAACTAGGGAAATCGGTGCTTATTAACACTATCCTCGTGGGAACGATACTCTACTTATCACTTTATTACTTATGTGACTAGTATACTTGCTACATATTGCATGTTGTAGGAAACACGCATCAAGTTTTTGTGGTGTGGCTGCTAGGATGAATACCCATAGCTTTTTATCGCACAATTTCAAGTTTTTAATTGTAGATTTGAAAATTTTTGTTGCGATTGAGTTGTGGAATTTGGGTGATTTTTAGCATTGATTTTGTTAAAGGAAGAGTAGTTCGTGCATTGGGTGATTGTTAGGAGTGTGGGTTTTTGAAAAATTGAAGTGTTTGTGTGGATTTGTAAAATTTGTAGTTTGGGGGTAAAGTGCAAATTTTTGGAAGTGTTGTTTGTTTTTGCAGGATTGAATTGGTTGTGTAGAACAACTAGGTTTGAATTGTTGGGAAATAATTTTAGAGTGAACTGAAATTGTGAACAATGCCTGCCAAAATTAAGCATCCATACAAGGGTAAGGGTAAGGCCAAAGGAAAGAATGTTGACAACCGTTTTGTTAATGACCAAGCCCATAAACGGTATGAGAAGGCAATCCAAAAAGATAAGGGTATTATTCTTAAGCGCGGATTGACCGCGAGTCAGGCCTTGGATTAGAGTAAAGGGAGACGTTGGGAGATGTTTATGAGTGCTCCTATACAACCGGTTGTAGAGCCTCTAGTAAGGGAGTTATATGCCAATCTCTCGGATTGTCAGGAAGGTACAGTTTTAGTGAGAGGGGTTGACGTGCCATTTACGGAAAAGGTGATCAATGAGTTCTATAACCTGACTGAAATTTTCCAAGATGAGTATGTACAGTTTAAGAGATCACGGTTTGATGACAGTATCATCCTTCCGGTCATTGCAAAACCGGATATAGATTGGGCAGTATCGAAGAAACAAAAGAAGACTCTCAAGGGAACTCAGTTGACACCAATGGCTCGACTGTGGCAATATTTTGTCAGTGCAAAATTGATGCCAAAATCACACTACAGCACAGTTACTCACGAGAAGGCAGTATTGCTTTACTCTATTGCCACAAGGAAGAGAATCGATGTGGGAGACATGATCTAGAACAACATTAAGCTAGCTTCCAAACCAGGGCGAACAAGTTACGGGATCCCACATCTCATCATAGCCTTATGCCTTAGAGAGGGAGTCGAGGTTCAGGATGACGAGCACCGCATTCATGCTGTCCCTATTTTAGACTCAGAGTATTATAGGAAGCACCTTGACCGTCTGAAAACTGCACAACCAAGAGTAGGGGCAAAAAGGCAGAGAACCACACAAGGCCCTACCACATCCTCCAGCTCCACAGCTACTCAGAAAGAGATGATGCAGCAGATGATAAGGATGATGCAACGGATGTTATATCGTCAAGATTGGTTGGTTGAGCAGACCCACATGATGTATAAGATGCAGAAGAATAGCTTTAAAGAGCTCAACGTTGACACTTCAGCATACCAATGGGCCGACTGGGACTCAGATGTGTGGATGGGCTCCGAGGAAGAAGGGGAAGATGAAGAAGATAAGGAAGACGAGGAAGAAGAAGAATGAGCCGGAGCACCTGTTTTTGTTTGTTTTTATGTTTATTTATTTTTTCTTATTATTTTGTTGATCCTTAAGTGAGATACTTAAGGATTTGTGACGGTTGTGCTTGGCAAAGAACCTTGAGATCTCTCTGTCAATTGTTCAACCAATTGCCCTACTTGAACCTCTAAATTTTGAATGGACACTCCTTGATTTCTGAAGTTTGAGCGTGTCTCATTCATAAAACTTGTGGTTTCTTGCATGAACTCTTCGAATATATCTTCCAATTTTGACATTCGCTGCTCCCATGGTTGATGATTCACTACTGATTGATGGTTTGGCACTATCCTTTGATTTGATTGAATGCTTTGATCGCTCCAGGACAAATTTGGGTGATTCCCCCAACCAAGATAGTAAGTGTTGGAGAATGGGTCATTTTGCATCCTTTGTGAACAAACGATGTAATTCACTTGCTCAGTTGTTGAGAAGAGTAACTGGTCTCCATCTTGGCATTCCACACTCCCATGGTTTCCTGCACAAAATTCACAAGTTATAAAAGGTGAGTGAATAGAATTTACATTCACACCTCCCAATTGGCTTTGAAGTGATGCAATTTGTGCAGATAATGTGGCGAACTCATCGACTTCATGTAGACCCATTGTTCTCTTTGGCATTGCTTTCTCATTAGGTCTTTGGTAGTTATTGTTGGCCATCACCTCAAGCAATTCATAAGCATTTTCTAGGGTCTTGTTATTTAAGGCTCCACCTGTTGCCACATCTATCATAGATTGAATACTTGGTAGCAACTCATTGTAAAATGTTTGGACTTGTATCCAAAACGGTAGACCATGATGTGCACATTTCCTTAACAACTCTGTGTACCTCTCCCGAGCTTCATAAAGCGATTCATCGTTGCCTTGCATGAAAGAGACTTCATTCGGACTCTATGGGTTAAACTTGGAGAATTAAACTAAATTCATATTCTCATGCATTGATTGTAAATCGAACTCTCTAAAGTGTCCAACATACCTTCTCAGGCTATGTTGTCCTACTCTTTCCTATTAACCTTCCGCACCCAACAAAATGAAAGTTAATAAATCTAAGTTCATTAAGCACAAGAATCCTATATTGATTTCATCGGTTCTTGAATCTATCTCTAGCATCCAATAATACAACGGTGATTACCCACGCAGCTTAACATGAATTATCTCTCAATCTCATCTTGTTCATCACATACAAACAATAAATACAGAATAATCACACAATCAAAGCAAAATCATATGAAATTAATAATCACCAACTTTCTAACCCATTAGAATCCGAACTACATCAAAACCCTAGCCCAAAATAGGTTAGTTCATGGCTAAATCAATAACACAATTAAAAGAAATGAAAAACTCTAGGTTCAACATAATGGAAACAAAAGAAAAGGAAAAGAATCTCCCCAAACTGATGAATCCACTGGTGTCCTCGAATCTTCCAACTTTGTTAATCCAAAATCACTCAAAAAAATGAATCTAAAATAATGTAAAAACTCTCCCTATCTTTCCACGAACGCCCTAAACAAAAAGACTAAGTATTTCTTTTATACCTCGCCCAAAATATTGCAACTTAGCCTAATAACGAAACTGTGCGTTTTACAAAAAGTGGAGTACGCAGACTTCACCGCGGCGACAAAGGAGATGAATCTGGTGCGTCACTGGCCCATTTCGCCGCGGCGAAGCTTCCTGAAGAATTCCATAACTGCCCTCCGTGTGCTTCTGAGTCCAAAAACTCCAAATCTGCCTTTATTCGCTCAAGATTTCCATTTTAACCTGAAACACGAAATGTAAGGAATTAAGTAGCAATTCGGGACAAAATAGACTAACAAGTATCTAAAATCCGGCCTAAAAGCTTAAATAAACTAGCATAATCCTCGGATTATCAACATATCTTCCAATTTTGACACTCTTAGCTCTACCGGTTGAAGATTCACCACTGGTTGATGGTTTGGCACTGTCCTTTGATTTAACTGATTGCTCCAGGACAAATTTGGGTGATTCCCCCAACCAGGATTGTGTATGTTGGAGAAGGAGTCATTTTGCAGCCTTTGTGAACCAACCATGTAATTCACTTGCTCGGTTGCTGAGAAGACTAATTGGCTTCCATCTTGGCATTCCACACTCCCATGGTTTCCTGCACAAAATTCACAAGTTATAAAAGNCAGGATATAATCTGGCTTTATGTCCCATCACCTTCTTCCCAAGCTGACTTCGCATGGTTTACAGCAGGGAAATGGACGCGTGGGAGCTCCATATCATTTGGTAGGCCTGACGTGTGTTTGCTGTTCTGACGGGAGCAGGTCATCCTCCACGTGACCCTCCCACGTCAGCCCTTACTTTCCCAGGCATAACAGAAGCCCCCTAGTTTGTAAGGTTTGGAGGGTCGAACCTTGGAAACTAACTCGTGCCGTGATGGGTTTTAGTCGTTTCGACCTGAACGGGAGAAGCTCGGTGCAGAATCCTTTGCGAGTACGACTCCGAGCTACCCTTGTCCAAACGACCTGATGACCATCATGCTAGCGACCTGGATTCATCGAGCGTTCCTTTCTATGCTGTGGAGAGATTCAATGAACCTGCATCCGCGCTGTCGGGCACTCTGCTCGCTCTGTAATGTGTCAGGTGCATTAAATGCGTGTGCTGACTCGATGTTGTATTGACAATCTTTTGACTGCGCAATGCCTCTGAAACGTCAGCCCTCATTATGGCATCTAATGCGACGTGGGGCGCATTAAATGCGGGGAGGAGAGAGAGGGATGTCGCTTCGGTTCCGAAGGGTTGCAACCGTCGATTCGTTGCCTATATAAGAACTCGTGTTTTTCAGATGACGCCACCGACATTTCTTTTGCTTCGAGTGACAAACCTTTGTAAACCAGAGATCCTTCTTTCCCGATCGACGCTTATCAGGCAACTGGAACGAGTTTCGGCCTCGATTACGTATCCCAAAAAATAAGCTTCTCTTTTCTTTCTTTCTTTTCTCTTTTTTGCATTTGTTTGGTTGGCGGGCAACGGCATTGTCTCTCAGTGTTTCACCAGAGACGTGCCACTGTTGCCGGACTTGAGCCGTGGGTGGTGGCTCGAGTTACTATTAGGGTTTTAGGAGTTTGTCCCTTGCCGCCGCATGGGGCAAAACACGAAGAATTAAATGACCGTGTCTGTCGATGTTGCAAACTCGAATGGATCCGTCAACATCCAGACCCGAGGAAGGAACCAGCTTGTCCACGCGGGAAGTTCCCACGGACGCGTCCCTCGACGTCTTCTCGGTTCTCACCCGATGTGCTTTGCGATCTGCTTACTTCTCCGATCCCCGTTGGAGTAGGGAACTTCATCTTGAGGTGATAAATGGAAGTGACTGCCCTGAAGGTTCTCAGCAGAGGTCGCCCCAAGATTCCATTAAAGGCCGACGGGTAGTCCATGACCAAAAATTCAGTAACCCTAGTCACCTCGTCGTAGTCGCCGACCGTGACTGGTAGCTGGATCGTCCCTTTGGGGATCAGGTGATCCCCTGTAAAACCGTACAGAGGCATCGAGGCTGGCTTCAGGTCGGCCTCGACTAGGTTCATTCTATCGAAAGCTGACTTGAACAGGATGTTCACAGCGCTTTCGTTATCTACAAGTATTCTGCAGACATTATGACACCCTATCAAGGGTGTGATCACCAGAGCATCCTCATGAGGATGGTGCAAGCAAGCTGCCTCCTTCTCGCAGAAGGTGATTGGTTCCTCCTTCCTGGCTTTTTAAGGTCGCTGCGAAGTGCTCATTACCCTGATCGGGTCGTGATGCGCTTCGCGAGCATACCTTTCCTGGGCTCCTCGCGTGTTTCCAACGAGGTGTGGACCTCCGAAAATTAGGTTCACATTGCTGTACCCGCTGCGATCACGACACTTTTTCTTTTGCTCCCCTTGGTTTTCTTTTAGGGAGTCATCAATGTACTCCTTGAAGTGCCCTTTCTTGATGAGCTCTTCGATAGCCTACTTTAGAGCTCGGCATTCATTAGTGTGATGCCCGTTATCCCGATGGTAACGACAGTATTTTTTGCTGTTTCTGGCCGTAGCAGGGGTTTTCATTGGTTCGGGCTCACCGAGCAAGCTAGCCTTCTCAGATTTGTCGAGGATTACAGATATGGACACGTTTAACGGAGTATATTGAGTCCTGTCGCGGTCGCGACAAGGAACAGGAGCATAGGATTTTTTCTGCTCGTAGCGGGGTTTCTTCCCTTTTCGCTGATTGTCAATGTCTCCTTTGCGATCAGCTCTCCTATTATCTCCCCGACCAGACATACTGTTGGAAGTGTCGTGATCGCGACGGCGGAGTGCCGCCAATGAATTCTCTATTCGGAGATACTTTTCTGCCAGGTTGTAGAATCTGGTGAGGGAAATATCGTCTTCAGCTTGCAGTTCTTTCCACAGGTCGGTTTGCGGGCAAACTCCAGCTATTATAAGTGTTCGGATAGACTCTTCTGGAGCGTGGGCCACCTTGTTGAGTTCCCTATGGAATCGGTCAATGTAAGATTGCAGGGATTCGTCTCTTTCTTGCCTTATGTTGCTGAGGTAGCTCAAAGGCATCGAAAACTTCCGATTGGCTTGGAAATGCCGCAGGAACGTCGTGCTCATCTGAGGCCACGAACTGATCGATCTCATCGGGAGCGACCTTAACCACCGCTTGGCGTGAGAAGTCAGCGTCACGGCCAAACAACGGCATTTTGCAAGGTCCGAAACCTGGTGGAGCTCCATCAGGTCGTTGAACTCATATAATTGATCCTGAGGATCATAGTTCCCATCAAACGGCCGCATATCTGGCATTCTGAACCCCGATGGAAGTGGAGCAGCTAATACTTCAGGAGAAAAAGGGGACGCAGAGGCGACCTGCGCCTGTTCGTTTTGCTGCTCCCTCAACCTGTCCAGAGCTCGCTGTAGCTCCTCAATTTGTGGTAACGGAGCCAATTGGGGATTGCTTTCACCCGTGCGAGTTCGGCCTTCTCGATTGCGGTTCAGGAAGGTCCGGAGGTCGGATTCCTCCTCGCCTTGGCCGGCATTTCTGACCGCACTCGACACACGCTGACTAGAGGCGTGTGAAGGCGGTGGATTGTGCGGGGCATTTTCACGACCCTCGCGGTGGTACGAACCGCCCCGCGAGGTGTGGGAGCCACCTGCCTGATAACGATCAGGGTCGTTCTGCTGGTGGTGATAAGAATCATCTCGCCCAGCATTCTCGCTTGGGTCTGCCTGCGACGTGGCATGGAACAGCTCGGGATTCACTCTTTCGCCGAGTCTCAGCTTTGCCGATACCCTGCTCGGGGCACCTTTTGTGTTCGCTGGTCCTTGGGAGCCCATAGGCTTACTTTTTGCCACTTGCTTACCCTTGCGCCTACGCGCTGCAGTGCTCGCAGCACGGGCTATTGCCCTTTGCCGCGCTTTTGCGTGACCTGCAGGCATCTTTGGCGGTTGCACCGCCCTAGCTGTGGTAGATGACATGCCTTGGTCCAAACGGTTCAACCTTTGGTTAACCGTCTGGAGAGTATTGTCGAACCTCTCTAGGTAGTTTCTGATGGCAGGGTCAAGTTGTGGAGCTGCCGGGACATCCCCCGCAACATTTTGTGAAACTGGAACTTCTTCAGTATGCTGATTAGCTTGCCTTGGCTCAGATTGGTGGGCCATCTGCTGTTGTAGGACCAGTAGGTCAAAGATTCTCCTGATGAAGGGTAGACACTAAATCAGGCCCTCCTTCTAGCGCCAAACTATTGATGCGCGAATTTGGGCACCAACTAATCAATACGTGCGCAACGTTGATTGATCAAAAAGCACACGTGAAAATGAATATATAAAGAGAAATAAATGCTATAAGAACTTTTAAAGTGGTTCGGATGCTAAGGTAGCAAGTCCTACGTCCACTGATTTGTATTGATAGTGAGTGTGGGTCAGGTCGCAACAGCGGACTGACTTATAAGAGGTTTAGAAAAAGTAAATGTGTTGCTTACAGGAGAGAGAGAGAGAGTGATCTTTTGTAAAAAATGGTCGAATCCCCTTAATGAAGGGGTCTTCCTCTTCTTATATCAAGCTGAAGCGTGTAATCATCATTAAATCCTTGGGTTGGTGTGATTGTCAGGATATAATCCGGCTTTATGTCCCATCACCTTCTTCTAAAGCTGACTTCGCACGGTTTACAGCAGGAAAATGGACGCGTGGGAGCTCCATATCATTTGGCAGGCTTGACATGTGTTTGTTGTTCTGACGGGAGCAGGTCATCCTCCACGTGACCCTCCCACGTCAGCCCTTACTTTCCCAGGCATAACAAGGTCATTCTGAGTTTCCAACCTCAAGTTACACAATTTACGCTCAAAACTGTCATTTATGTTCAAAATCATCATTTAGGTCTGCAAAGACAAATTAATAGAACTAGGTAACAATTATGGCCCAAATTGTATGAAAAGTATCCTAAATCCTATCAAAATTCAATACAAAATCATAGTGTAAAATATGATTATCAGTTACCATCTATATGGAATCCTTTGTGGGTCTGTCCAGTGAACTTGCCTATGGCAAGCACCCATGTGTTACACCAGGTTGTCAGCAAACAACCTTAATAAGTGAGATCAGTCACTGTCTTTCGACATGGTTGTTTAACACTATGATAGTCTTACCGTATTATATGTGTCCTTGGTCAGAATAATACTAGGGCTACGGACATTTCTAGAATGGCCACCATATGTGATCATAGGGTTCTCACTATCAAGATTTGAAACACTTGATACCCTTGTCACGGTTCGATCATCCTAAGGACATATATCAATGCACGCAATTATGATTTACATGATATAGAAGCAAATTGCCTTTTATTAATTAATAAACATTATTACAAATAGTCAATTTTATAATAATTGATTGGCTCTAGGGCACCAACTCTTGCTTAAGTAGTTGAGCGGCATCGCAAACTGCCTCCTCACTTGAAATTGTTGTAAGTACAGCGAGGAGAATTGTTGCCAAGAGTTGATGGAGTTCGCCTTGAGCCTTTTATACCACCTTTTGGTGTCCCCTACCGATGTGACTGCGAAGCACCGACATTTAGCCAAGTCACAGACCTGGTGTAGCTTCATCAGGTCATTGAAATTATCGAAGTGGTCTCTAGGGTCCCCTCTTCCGTCAAACTTACTCTCTAGCACCTTGAATCCTTGTGGAAGCGGGGCCCAGTGAACTTTCTCTGATTTCTTCCACCATGCCATTCTGGCAGGCTCTCAGATCAATGAGCATTTTTTGCATGCGATCTAAGTCTTCATTGTGGTTGTCCTCATTGGCTCTGTTCAGCCTCACTTCGAGCAAATGGGTTCGCAAATCTGTCACTTGCGAGGTCCCTCTAGTGTGCGCATTGATGCACGAGGTCGACTCATGATGGCTAGGCTGATAAGTGTTATCATGCTCGTTCGTGCCTTGCTCGTTATAAATGAAACGTCGGTCATTGCCAGACTGATGCACTTGGCTTGTCTTGCGAGCCTACAAAGATCAATCTTGTCCTGGGCATGGGTTAATACCGGCACGCTGACGCTAGGGATATTGTCAAGCGTCTCTGGGGTGTTCGTTGTCTTCGCTTTCCCCTAGTGGTTGCTTCCTTGGTCGCCTTTCGGGGTTAGTCTGCCTGCCGGATTCGCGCTCGTGAGCGGAGTGCAATTTGCGATGTCGGGGGTATTGGTCGCCTCTTTGTGCCGACAAAGCGGATCGTCCACCTACAGAATTCATACCTATTAGGCTAGCATTGGTGAAGCATGGTTGGTTGAGATTCTGGGCAGTTGGTTGCTAGTTCCTCAACTCAGCCACGTTTTGTTGCACCGCCTATGCAACCATTGTTCTGATCATCTCCACCAGCTGGCCGTTCTTGGGGTTTGATGTCCCTGCCCCCTGGTGGTTTGTGACATGTTGAGTTAGTGGCATGGGCAGTCGGCATCCAACGATGCCCTGTTGCACTTCCTGGTGTGTACCATTGTGGGCCTGGATTGGGTTGGTTGCTGTGATTGTTTGTCGGAATCCCTGAGATGTTGACGGAGCCCTCCTTCTAACACCAAAATGTTGATACAGAAATCTGCACTAACCAACAAGATTCAATCGACCTTTCTGGGATCAGAACTGATATGAGTGTGATTAAGGATAATCAATGACGAAGGTATAAAGATGAAATAAAGTAAAAGACAATGAGAGTTTTTAAAGTGGTTTAGCGAGGTAAACTCTGAAGCCTACGTCCATTGTTTTGTATTTGCGGTGAGAGCTTACAATGTAAATTCTATGAAAATTTTGTAACCCCTTTTTCATAATTTGAGGGGGTTTATATACAAGATTTGTAAGAAGGAAAGAGCGAAAACAAAGGGATTACAATTGACCTGAAATGTAATTTCGATATTCTCGCGATTGGGTGCTGGGATTGTACAAAAATTGTTGTTGATCTAATCTTTTCCGCAATATTTGGGATCTAAGATAATCCGGGAATTGATTGAATGATTGCTTGGATTATTCGTGACTAGCTTATACTGGGTCGAGCTACAGCTCGACGAGCTTATGCTTGGTCGATAAAACATCATTGCCGAGCTTGTTCTGGGTCAAGCTATATCCTCATGATAGCTCGAGCTTGGCAGAAAAATAGCACACGACATATCTTTTTTTTTTTTTTTTACTTTCAATAAATGATTGAACTTTTATGAATAATTTTTATACTAGAATATTAAACTATATACTTAAACACATAAATGTAAAACTATATGATTGAACTTATATAAATAATTTTATGCTAGAATATTAAAATGTATAAAACTTCGTAATTATATATTTCCACACACTGTTATAATTGTCAATTTTTTGGCAATACTACTAATATAAGATATAAAGTCTCATTCTAGAATTTCAATGTAGTTCATAGAATCTAATTCCTCCTTCCACTAAAATATCATCATTGGAACCATATATAAATATTAATAAATCATGTAACTACCATATTTTACCATTAACTTTTATAAAGTTATAAGTAAAAGATTTAAAAAAAAAAACAATAACATCTCTCTTGAATTTAAATACAAAGGAGACAAAAAACGAGACTTATCTTTTTCACCTTAAGCAATAATAGAAATTAGGAAAAATAATAGAGCAATTTGGTTAAAAAAACTTAAAAAATAATTGAATAATTAAATATTACATCTTATTTATTATATTTTATTACTAAAATATATCTAATTAAAAAGTCAAACGAGTCAAACATTTTTTAATATTAAACATAAACATGACTTGTTATGAAAGGGGTTATTAAGGGGTTGATCTGTTAATGACACAAACCAACAAGCCCATCCCAAACCAACTTTTAATAAATGAGTTTGTGTTGCGTTATTGGGTCGTGCCCAATTTTGTCAACCTAATGACGGAGAGTAGAACATTGTTAGTTTTCAAAAGTCAAAACCAGGGGTGGGAAAAATGTCGATTTTCCAAACTTAGTGTGAGAACATGTATTTCAACCTTTCTAAAATAGTGAAGAATTATTAAATCAAACCTCACGGATCAATATCTTTTAACTCCATAAATAATATTATTTATTATGTAAAAGGAAAAAAAAAATATTAAAAGAAAAAAAAAAAAAAATTCAATATGAATGATGTATATATAACTAAACAAAAAAAATTACTTTTATTAAGAGAAAAATGTTTTAAATTTTAGATTGGTTTTTAATAGGAATATTATTCGATTTACATATATTACAATTAAAAAAGAAAAAGGTCTATTTTTTCCTGATCCAGTACGCTCAAGATCAATACTTAGCCGTTGATTTTAGACCTAAGGCCGATCTTTTATATCTGAAGAGTGAAGAGGGAAAGAATAACAAAACCGTCTTTCTTATCACATCCTACGTCTATAACAATACTGCTCTAATATAAATAGCCTTGAGAAAAAATTGATTCAGTTCAAACGTCTCGCAATTTCTAGGGTTTCGAATTTCAATTCTATTTCCCGATCCAAAATCAATTTAGGCCTTCTCATCAGAGATAAAGATGCCGCAGAGACACTCAAAGAACAACAATGACCTGGCCTTTTTCACGTACGATGAGAAGCGTAAGCTGGGGTATGGAACGCAGAAGGAGAGGCTTGGCAAGGACTCAATAAAACCTTTTGATGCTTGTTGCCTTTGCTTGAAGCCATTCATCGATCCTATGTGCTGCCAGAAAGGTCACGTCTTCTGTAAAGAATGCATTCTCGAGTGCCTTCTCGCCCAGAAAAAAGACATCCAAAGGTTTGCTTCAACTTCGGCTTTTACTTCTATTTTGTTTTCTTCAAGATGAAGAAATTGCTTATAAATATCTGTTAAATTGTCGTGCTCGCTTAGATTAGACTTTGGTACTGATGGAGTTCATAAGCAGCAAAATGATTGTGTACAAGTCTCTTTTATGAAACTAAATCATCAACATATTGACTTGGGAGCTATTAACGTGAATGTTAAGAAGCTAATTGACTGATTGAAAAATTTAAGGAGTGGGAAACATTGTGGCATCGCATTGATAAATGATGGTTTACAAAGCATGATTCATTGATTCAGATGCGAAAACTATATGTTTGTGCTTCTAAACTAATGATGTTTATTGCATTACTCTTGGCAGAGATTTTGAATAGATGAGGGAAGTAATGGTTTGAAACTTCCTGAGGAAAGTGAGCAAAATTTATAGATTCTTTAATAGATTGATAGCACTAGGCAGAACGGTTGGTTGAGAACTAAGGAGATCTACCCATAAGTGTGTGTTACATGAAAAATATGAATTGATAAGCTATCTTGTTTAAATTTTTCACATGTATCACTTCAAAATGGTTTGCATTTTTTTTTTTTTTTTTTTTTTTTTTTAGATTTTTAGAACTTTTAGTGTGTATGTATCTTTTCTTCACTTTGGCAGCCTGCTTATTGTGAAGTTATGTTAGATAGCTTTTAAATTTAGTGCTTGTTTTACTTTGATTAAAAATAATTTTCAAAAACTAAGATATAATCCAAACATCTAGATTGTATTAAAAAAACCTTTAATATCTAAAGGTCATATATATATATATCACCACATGAGTTTTCTTAATTTTTCTTGTATACCTTGGTTTCAAAAACAAAAAATTATTTTTGAATTCTAAATAAAATGAGCCCTAAAATTCTATGTAAATTTTGCCGATGAGATGAATGTCTATATATTTCTTTACAATCAATCAGGTATCACTTGCCCGATGGGAGAAGTTTAAAATGTTCATGTTTATATCGTAGTTTGTTCTCACACTACACAAGATATTCATTCTCAATTCCCATACTTCTTGCCTCCTTTTAGGAATACCTAATTTAGATTACTTAAGCAAGCATCTTCTTTTAGATTTCCTCTACTATTGATGGTAAATCCATGTTATTAGTAATTTACCAGCTGCAGTTCAACATATGGGACCAATGGCATGAGAAAGATATGATAATAAGCTTATTCTAGAACTGCCATGTACTTCTCATAATTGCATAGTTTTTTAAATCAATGAAATAAACGTGATACACATTTCTTGTTTTCCAGTTTGTTTATTTTTTGGGTTAATGGTTAGCTTAGTGTTTTGGGTTTTGTTGTCAATTCTGTGCTGAAGAGCTTGATTCTTTCTTTGTCTGTCAGAAAGTTAGCTGCTCATGCTGCTCTGCAGAAGCAAGAGAAGGAAGAGGAAGAAGAAAAGTTAATGTTGCAGAAAGCTAGAGAGCTTGATGCCTTTGATCAGCAAAACCATGGTGCAGTACCACAATACAGTGATAGAAATCACGGCCGAGACAAGCATGGTTTCCATGGTGCAAATAGTGTGAAAGCCACATCTTACGAAGAGGAAGCCCTTCGGACAATGAAAGCATTTTGGCTGCCCTCTGCTACACCAGAGGCTCCTGCAAAGGTTGAAGCCCCTTCTACTAGTACAGTCTGTCCAGAAGGCAAGGAGAAACTCAAAATGAAAACCCTCTTCCCAATCCAATTTACAGAAGACAACAGCGAGGAGAATGAATCCAATTCACTTGATAAGACATATATTTGTCCCAGCTGCAAGGTTACCCTGACTAACACATTGTCACTTGTTGCCCTAAGCTCATGTGGGCATGTGTTCTGCAAAAAATGTGCCGACAAGTTTATGGCTGTCGATAAGGTTTGTTTGGTCTGCAATAAGGCATGTAAAGAGAGAAATTTGGTGAACTTGGAGAAAGGAGGGACAGGGTTTGCTGGCCATGGGGATCGACTTCAAGCAACAGACTTTAAACATTTGGGTAGTGGTTCAGGGTTGGGGCTGGTGAGACCTGCAATGAAGACATGAGTTTTGAAGTTATGTTAATTGTGTAGCAATCTCTCTTGGCTAAGAAAAAGTATGGATCCAATAGCCCTGCCGAAGTGTTGATGTGTTGTAAATTGGATTCAACTATGTTTCGCACTTGTCTTTTTATGTTATATCTATGTCTTATGAGCACCAACAATAATGCATTTTCTTTTTATGATGTTATTGATGATTGGTTTGAGTACTTTCTTTTTGACCTTTAGTTGATAAATATTTGGCCTGAGTTTTGAGCTAGTCTGGTGGCGATATGAGCGCATACCACCCAACCATTGTTTTAAAACTCGGCTTGGCTCAGCTAGTTGAATCGGTTCAATTGAAACCCGAGGCTTTCATTGGGTTTGATTACTCGTTTTACTATTCACCAAAAACCTTAGAAATTGAGATGATTGGTGAACAATTGAAAAACCAGGATGTTGGTGCTTTTGAAGAGAAACTGCTGGTGAGTGCAATGGTGGCAATGGAGTTGATTTCCAATGAGTAAATCGATCGAAAATTGAAAAAAAAAGGTCGTGGCAACAACTGGCTTTTGCCGGTGATTGGCGAGGCTAGCGGGGGTGGGATGAGGTGGGTTTTGGTCGAGAGGCAAAAAAAAGTATTTTTGGGGTGATGGAAAGGGTTGTTGACATCGGCGTCGGTGAGATCTAGCCGAAATCGAACTAGATTTTTTGTATATTTTATGGGGAATGGGCTCAAAGGATGATTGAGATTGCATTTGAAGTGTCGCAACCGCCAATCAATCGACTGCCGATTTGTATTTGAGGTGTTTTTACTAAATTTCAAACCTGTAGAGATTTAACTGTAATTTTTAGGGATATATTTACTGAATTTTAAAATTTTTGTCATCCGGTTTGACCAGTTAATCAAACCTGTTAAGCCAATCAATGTAGAACCCAGCAACTTTGCCTGGTTTTATTGCAGGTTCGGTTTTAAAACATTGCACCCAACCCAAATATCAAGCAACTTATATGTGCTCTGGGTTCACTTCAGTTAATTACTGTTGCTAACAATTTAAGTTGTGGCGACAACATCAACCTCGTGAATTTGAAAGTGGAAGGTTGTGGTGATTTGTAGGTCGGTTGAATGTCAACTGGGAACAACTGTTGTGATTATAAAAAGATACAAGAAGTTAAAAAGTTGGAATGCAAATTGAAGTGGAAATTGGGTGGTTCTAAAGTTAGGGCGGATGCTGTGAATCTGTTTTCAAAAATTAAAANATTAAAAATCTCTAACCCCCTTTTTTTTTTTAAAAAAAATGACACTTTAATATAATATAAAATCATGTTAAAGAACTTTAATGAACCTATTTAATATTTATGGTTATATATAATTTAGTTTTCACTTACTTTCCTTCATTATCTTTTATGTCTTACTCTGCTCAAAGTTAATATTGATATCTCAAAAACTTATTAGAACAAAGCAACTTTATAAAATATAATTCATGTTTTTAAGTAAAAAATAAATAATTTGATATATTTATAAAATGATAATAAAAACTAATTATATTACATGATTTTTCTTTTAATATTAATAACTTTATGGTGCCACCTCTCACAAATAAGGCTATTAAGATTAGAGGTCTTACTTAAAAAGTTTCCAAAAATTAAAATTAGAAAAATTTACCAAATAAATAAAATTTCCAAAAATAATTACTTAAGGAAAAACTAGTAAAGAATAAAAAAAAAAAAGCTTTTGAAGAGAAATTCAATTAGAAAAGCGTGTTGTTAAATAACTTACTTATTGGCCTATATCATAAAGAAATGTACAAATAAATAGTGCATTAACTATTCTCTTTGACCGAACTTAGAAATAAGGTTTAATTAATTGGTGCGGTAGAAAATGTCTTCACTGCTGTAAGATGGTCATAAAAATCTAGTGGTCCACTCAACGAAAAGATTTAATAAGTTATTATAATATGTGGTCATAAATTATGCTTAAATAAAAATCTATATTGGGTCATTTTTTATAGAGTAAAAGACATTTTCCCAACATAAGTTCGGCCAAATGACAAGGTTTCACCCGGTTTCATAAATTTTGGATTCCCTCCTTAGATTAACAAAAATCGTTTAATGTACTGGTCAGAAGGTAAAATATCGCTTAATGCAATGGTTAAAAGGTAAAGTGGTCATTTGTGTTGTATTCAATCAGAAATAAAATGAAATTTTCAAAATAACGTATTCAAACTCTCTCACAAGCACTCAATCTGGCCTGCTCGTTGTCGGCACTGTTGGACCCTGAGGGAAGGTGCTGGCCAAATTGCCTTGGGCCTTTTGTCGAACAGGTGGAGTGCCAATTCAAGAATTTTGATCTTCAATGTCGGACTCTATTCAAAAACCCAGAAAAAACAACAAAAACACTTCAAAAACAAATTCAATAGATCTCTAATCATCAATCTCCCCTCAAATCATCAAAATCAAACTTTAATCTAACCCAAAAATAACATAATCGCAAAACCCCAAAGGAGGTGGCGGACGGCTTGATCTGGCGATCAACTAGTAATTCAGGTTCAAGGTGTTGGGGGTTTTTGAGAAGAGGTGTCGGTGGAGAGCAAAGTGAGGTCAGCGTTGGTTTCCGACGTTGGGATCAATAGGAAAAGATTTGGAAGCCCGCGGCCCAAAAGAGGGCAATTGGAGGCTCAATGAGGTGGGGTGTGATAAGGGTTTTGATGGGTAGGTTGAGAGGAGTAAGGTGGTGGAGTCAAGAGGTTCAAATGACGCCGAAACAGGCTGGAGTGGCCAAAGGTAGCCGTCACTCGTGGTGTTTTGGGTTGTTGGAACTAGCATAATTTGGCCAAAAATTGGGGGTTAAAGAGTAAATTATTAATTTATTTGTCAAGGGCATTATGGCAATAGCATTCTAACACCTCTTTATGAACCTAAAAATCACTAACTATGTTGGTTTATTTATGAAACGAGGTAGAAAACTTACTATTTTGCCAAACCTTGGATGGGATCATGTCGTTTACTCTTTTTTATAAATAAAACCTGCTTGGAGAGTGGAGTCTGCCAGCCTCATTGCAAATTGTTTTCTTTTAGTTATTGTTTACTATCAGTATCAGATGCTTCTAAATATATATATTTTAAACGTAATACAACTATACATTCCAGATAATCTACAATTTCCGAAGACAAATACAGTTCAAATTAACAGGATATCAGATTTTGTCTTCAATTTTCTATTACTCCACGACTATTGCTAGCTTACTTAAAAATGATTTATATATATTTTTTGCTGACGTAAGTATATGGACGTCACTAGAAATCTTTATATTATGCATCACAAGTTAAACATGAAGATATGTTTGTCCATTAAGTAAGCGATCTAAACTATATCCCCTCAAAATAAGAAATAAAATTCTAATTAAAGAGAGAATTAATCAATCTATGAGAAAGAGGAAAGTGATTTAAATTGGAGAATTCTTCTAGTTCATTTGGCACACTTTTACTATTCTATCATATTTCACTATCTTATTCTAAAAACTCAAAAATATATTTATTTTAATATTCTCATAATTCAATTTAATTCTATTCAACTCAAAATATTTAGATTATTTTTAACTCCACAAGTTTGTTAATTTAACTAAATAGCCCCAATAATAAAAGTTTATAAATTAACAAAAACACCCCCATCCACGAACGTATTGCTAGCAACTAGCTACCATCGTCGAAAGGTGATAAGAATTTGTTGAAATGGCACACGTCTGATTGGATTTGGTCGGTTGTGCGTCGATTTGGCCTTTTTCGACCAGATCTAATGTGGATTTGGCTAGAAAATGTTGGATCTACAGCCAAAGATCTGGTCGTTGATGACGGTCATATCTTGGCCATCATTTGGCTATCAACGGTCGGATTTGTGGCTGTAGATTTGACCTTTTCTAGTCAGATCCATGGTGGATCTGGCCGAAAAATGTCAGATCAGCGCACGACCGCTCAGATCCAATCAGTCGTGCACCACTCTAGCAGATTCCTACCACCTTCCGGCAGTGGTGGTCGCCTGCCGGCAATACGTGGGTGGGTGAGGGTGTTTTTATCAATTTATAAACTTTTATTGTTGAGGGTATTTAGTTAAATTAACAAACCTAGGGGGGTTGAAAATAATCTAAATATTTTCTAAAAATGTTATTCAGAAATGTACAAAAACTTTTTCAGAATCCTATCCTATTTTTAAAAAATGTTATTCTAAATAACCAGCCAAGTTATCTTTTTTGTTATAATGGACTTGTAAATATTCCGGTTGACATGAAAACCCATCTTCTGTGGCATTCATTCACATTGAACAATTGCTAAATCAATAAAACAAATATTCTTTAGCATTATAAACAAGATTTTAGTCCCTATGGTTTTGCTCCAATATCTAAGACACAATGATTTTTCAGTGGCAAAATAGTCCCTATAATAGACAGACGTTTATTTAAAACTGACGGGAGAAGGGTAATTTAGATATTTCAGTGAGATAATCATTAGGCAGATAAAAGAAGACTCTTGGGGATCTGTAATCTGTTGACTGTTGCCAAGGTATGGTGTTCAAAAGACAAAGGAACAAAAAGAAGCATTTTTGCCTTACCACAAATTTTCAGTTTTTATTTTATTTGGTTTCTCAGTGCTCTGATCTTCTTTTTGCCCCGTTCATGTTTACTTCTTTCTCTTTCTTATTTCTTTTATCAACCAAGTTAAAATAACAATTAATTAATTAAACACCCTCTTAATGAAAACCCAAAATATGCTTGATAATATGTTGCATGTTGGCCGTTTTAGCTCTCTATGCATTTTCTTTCCAATTTTTCTTTTTTTTTTTCTCGTGTCTCTTCTTTTTAATCAAATTCATGCCCTGGTTTCTTGATCTTGCTTTTTCTTTTATTTTTACTTATATTATGTAAAATTTAGCTACTAATTGGTATATGTAATTGTGAAAATTGATTAATTGTTCCCGTATTGAAACTTATGTCTACAGATTCAAGAAGCTTTTAATTTGATGGTAGCCTTTCTTTTCTTTTAGTTCTTTTAGTCCAGGCTCAGAAATGATTTGTCCATTTTGCAAGGGCTTTTGTGTCTTTTAGCATCAGCAATATCTTCATTGTTTACCGACGGAATTTACTAACAGCCATTAATTTTAAGGACTTATTTGGTAATGAAAAATCAAAGTGTCCTAAATTGTATAAGCGTATAACACAGACGTGTCTAGGTATTTATCACTAAGAATACGTAAACCATAGTGAACACATAATTTACTATCTTAATATAAACCCAAAGTCTCTCTCTGTAGTCAACATCAACTTCATGCCAACAACTTCATGCCAACTACTTAGTGTTATTGGCACTATTTGTCTTACAAAACTGTTGGAGTTGTCGACTACTTCAGCATTAATGGGTAACGCAGACGCATTTAAGAGTCTCACTGTAGGATTTCTTTTAAGTTACTAATTCCTTATTGGGTTGGGTTTAGGAATATGAATCTTTGTAAAACTAGGTTTAGTCTCTTAAACCTAGTATATAAACATACTTTTCTCTTGTTATTATAGGACATAGCAAATCATATGACAATTCATTCATTGTAAATGAGAGAGGTGAGACATATTGCAATAATATTGACTCAGCTAGACGTAACTCACATTGGGTGAATTAGGATAAATCGCGCGTGTTATTTTCTTTGTTTACTGTTTGATTTGTTTTACTGTTATATTTTGTTCTTGTTGTTGCCTCTATTTCGTTAAAAAACAACCAATAAAGGATTATAGCTTATTGGAATTTCTTCCAACATGCAACCCTATTTCATTAAAAGTGACCTCAAGGCGTCTACCATCAATAGGAATTACAAAATCAATGTTGACAAGACCCCTAATCTTCTCGAGGGGAGGAGATATGAAATTGTTGGATTGTTCGAATCATTATCTTCAATACTATTTTCATGATCATCTGATTTGAGAGCCCTAATTATAGTTGCACGTTCCTTTTTCGTTATTTTTGTTGCTTATTTAGATGATTGCATAAAACATAACTCAAAATTATTACAAAATAGAAGCATCCAACTCCTATATACCTAGTGATATATGTATGAATCAAACTCAGTGTTTTAGAACCTGGCTTGATCCAGTCGGTTTGATTGATTACACTAGAAAATCTTTTTTAGTAGTTAAAGGAGCAAAAGTCAATATTGGATTATTCATGAAATGCCCATCAAAATCTCACCTAACCTAGAAACATATTTGGTGATTTCATATTCTAGAAATTTGCATTTAAAAAAAAAAAAAAAAACACATATTGTTGATACAAATAAAAAATTAAAACAAACTAGGTCTAGTTTTGTCATGCGAGTCAACTTAAGAACGCAAAATTCTATTGATTATTGATTATCTTGGTCAATGTATAAAACGATGGGTAACAGATGAATTCACTGAACAAGTGTTGATTTGGTTATGTAATACAACTACATTTTTCACAATGCTAAAAATATGATGATATAAATATTAGATAATGGGAAGAATAATATTTTTAATTTCTTAAATCATGAATTAGGAAATAAATTCAACACCTAGTTTGTTTTAATCTTTTATTTACTATCATAGAATCATATTTCGTTATCAAAATTATATTTTGTAATCACGAATGAGGAATTCTAAGAGATTGAATATTTGATTTAATGCAAGTTAACGACTTTCCCGCACGCCTTTTTCGTTTTGAGCAGCAGAAATTAAAGTCAATACCAGTTACTTTCAGAAAGAAGAAAAGAAGCCAACTTATTCATTACCTAAACCTATTCCTTGAATCCGAATGAGAGTGAAGATATAATAATACTCTTTAGAGTGTCCTTTCCAATTGTGAACGCATACATCCCAGGTTGAATAGCAATGTAATGGCACGAGGGGATGGACTTTGACCGGAGTGTTCATTGTAAAATTCAAAAGAGTGTTGAATTAACTATAATTTAATTTAAACATGTGATACGCGCCTCATGCTGTCCTTATTGTGTATTCTTCTAATGTTAATTCAAAGTAACAACGTAGACCTTTATAAATTTTAATTAAAGTAATCGTCACCACGTTCATAAAATTCTTTACTCAATCGTGAAAGGTTTATTAAGTTATAATAAACTATAGAAATTTAAAGTAAGTCATTTTTTAATATAAAAACTTGCCCGGAGTCAGCTACCCTTTCCTCAAATTACAATAGCTAGGGGTGCGTTTGGTTTAGTATTTTGGATAGGATTTTAGGGATAGTATTGGGTTATTGGATAGGGGAGTATTACGAGGTAAATTTTAAAAATTTGTGAAAAAGCCCTTAGGTTTACTAATTTAATTAAAGACCCTAACATATCAAAATGACAAAAACACCCCCACCACCTGCAATGCCAGATTTCGGCCACCACCGTCGGAATCTGGCCGAAAAATTTCGATCTATGTCGTAACACGTCGTTATGGCCTTTTTCGGCCAGATCTACGGTCTGTTATGGTAGTCGACGGCCGGAAAAGGCCAAACGACAGGGCCGTCGTTTTCAGTCAATGACGGCCAGATCTGGCCTTTTCCACGGATCTGGCCGGAAAAGGCCACATCGGTGAACTTCCGGCCATTTCTGGTCAGAAATTAGGCCGTTGTATAGATTTCGGCTATCACCGACGGTGGTTGCCGGAATCTGACAAGTTGGGTTGATGGGGGTGTTTTTGTTAATTTATAAACTTTTTTTCAGGGGGTATTTAGTGAAATTAATAACTTTATGGGGTTTAAAAATAATTAAAAAAATAGGGTAATATTTCTGGAATAATGTGCCAAACATTATTTGGAGAATAGGATCCAGAATATGGATAAAAATATTAAGCCAAACTCAGCCTAGGCTGTCTTTTTTGCTAGCTTAATCTCATCCGATTTTCGAGTGCTTCTAAAAGAATTATTTTTTTAATCTTTGGTGATTTAGATTATCCAAAGAAAAATAAAGTTCAAAGTGGGTGTACTATTTTGTCGTCTTCAATTTTCTAATCCTCCACATCAACTTGTTAATTTAAAATGCTTTAATATTTTCTCCTAATTAGGTCTACGTTACCCAGAACAAAGTTGAGCTAAGTACGTGGACGTCACCTGTTGATGCGTGATTTTGACACCAACAAAACATACGTGTAAAATGCTAAGCTAGTTCAGAAGGCACACGTAAATGTAAGAGAAAATGAGAGTAAATGCCATGAGAACTGCTTTTAAAGTGGTTCGGATGCCAAGGAAGCAAGTCCTACGTCCACTGATGTTTGCATTAATGATAGAGGTCAGGTCGCTTTAGCGGACTGACTTACAAAATGATAGTACAAGAGAGAGAATGCTATATATTCTTGAGAGAGAGTAGCTAATCCCTTAAATGAGAGAGGGGCTCTCAATTTATAGTGGGATGGATTAAGGTTATCATTACTAAATCTATGAGTTGGTGGGATTATCCGTGCAAATCCTTCTTTATGTCACATTGCCCACCTTCTAGAGTGATTTACGCGATTTGGCGTAGGGATTGGACACGTGGAAGCTTTCCAGCTCCTGGCTGGTCTGGCGCGCACCCATTGCACTGACAGGAGAATGCTGCTCGTTTCCTCATGTGACTCGGCTGCAGGTGTACCCATGCTCTGAATTTTGCACGCTGACTGTCCCCTAGTTTTTAAGGTTTGAGGATTGAACCTTGGAAACTATAATCCATGCCGCGACTGGATGCTTTCGGGAAATTTTGGTGATTTCAACCTGTTTGAAAAGAGGTCGGGGTAGCGCTTTTTGTGAACACGACCTCGCATGGTCATCGCTTGTTAAGGGTGAGCGACCTGACCTCGTCAGGCTTTACCTGTTATACTTTCGATATGGATGCATTTAATGAAACGGCCTCTACTCTAACAGACGTGTCCTGTGCGTAATAAGTGCCAGCCAGACGCATTAAATGCATGGTATGCTGACACGATACCCTTTATCAGAACATTAAATGCATGACATGCTAAAACGACACCCCTTATCAGAGCATTAAATGCAGATTGAGGCGCAATTAATGCTAAGGGAGAGAGTGCCGTCGCTTGGGTTTTTCAATAGAAAAGGATGAAGGTTTGGTTTTCTTTAATTGTGACGGTCACTCTTCCTCACTAATCTGCGACACGTGGTCATGATCAATGGTGAGACATCTTTCTGCCTAAACGTTGTTTTGATTTCGAGAAAACCAAGCATCGTTTCCTTTGCTATAAAAACTTAGATCCACCTCAGGCAATGTCACCACAGTCGTCTTTTTTAGAGAGAGCAAAAGACTTTCACAAGCTTGGAATCTTTGCTTTCCAAACCAGCGTGTTTCTGATATTTGAGGCAAAAGGAGCCATTTTTGTATTTCGAGAGGTAAGAATTGTTCTTCACTTTTATTTTCTTATTCCCCATGGTTGGTAAATGGCGTTATTCTTCAGGCAGTTGATCAAAGACGAGACGCTCATGTCGGGTTCGAGCCATGAATGACAGCTCGAATCATTCTGTTAGGGTTTTCTCTAAGATTTAGGGAGTTTGTTTCCTTCCGCGTCATCGTACGGAATAGCGTACGATGGCTAAATGACCCCCTTGCTTGTCGCTTTTGCAGACCAGTAGAATGGACCACTTAACGACCAGATCCGAGGAAGGAACCAGTTCGTCCTCGCAGGGTGCTCCGAATGTCACTCCTGAGGTCTACTCGGTACTCACCGGGGAAGAGCTCGAGAGGGTGACAAAACAATATGGTATCGGCATGGAAGCTTTTCGCGATAGGACCTGCTTATCGCAATACCCATCAAGTGGGATTGCTGCGATCTTCGAGGAGATCTTCAAGAGTGGGCGTTGATCCCCTTCCACCCTTTTGTCAGGTCGCTCTTGGATCACTTCGGGATCGCGTCGATGCAACTCACGTCGAATGCGTATGTGATTGCTGTTGCCATGTACATTACGTGTCGTGAGAACGGGCTGGGCGAGCTAACTGCGGTAGAGCTCTGCTGCTCGTATTACTTGGAAAAGAGCAAGGACAAAGATTCTTATTACTAGTCCAGGTGACCTACTATAGAGGCGGGGATACACAACTACCCTAGCAATGTGGGGGCTTACGAAACAAAGTTTTTCTTCTTTCATTACGATGGCCATTGCCGCTTTCAGGACCTGAGTAGGTTCTTTGCCTTTGGCGAATTCGTTAAATTTGAAATGCATTCTTTTCCTAACAACTCGTTTCTTTTTGGCAGTTAACAAGTCGATCGACTTAGGGCTGCTCTTTGATTCAGACAGGATTGTAGCTTTCGACTTCCTACCCGAAGCTAGTCGCGATGTGAAGAAGCTTGTGATGACCATGAATCTGTGGAAATATGGTTTCTTCAACGCAAACGCGTCCTTAGAGCCCCCATTCCATAAGTCTTGCTAACTGGGTCTTTTCTGGTCGTGCAATAAATTACTTTTGCTAACGATGCTCGCATGCAACGACCATGCCTCCGAAAGAGTCAGAGCCACTGCGACAAAGGCAATTCAATTTTCCATGGGCAAGGACCGCCAAGGCGACCGATGCTGCTCCTGCCGATTCTCCGGCTGAAGGTGCCACATCAGGCCCTTCGGCGCGACCTTCTGGAACTTCTCAGCCTCAACCTTTAGAGGACGCACCAATCTGACCTGCGAGGGCTTCTCAGCCATTGGCTGTTCACCCGAGGCTAAAGACAACGACTCAGTGACCAAAGAGAAGGAGAAAGCAAATTCAGGTCGAAGAGTCAAAGGTTGAATTCAAGGGCGATCAACCCGGGAGGTCGCAGCCAGACGTCGGGAGGAGGTCGAGTAAGGAATCGGTGGGTGACACGACCTCTACTGAAGGCTTGGAGAAGAAAACTCTAGTGCTGGACTCGCTGGGGGACCTGCCAAAGCACCTGTAGCTGATAGTCTACACTTTGCTGGAGTGCGGACTCTCGGAAGCATTTAAGGAGTTCGTAGGTTCCAGCGACGTGGACCTAATGTCCACATCACTCTAACACTTAAGCAAGGTAAACGAACTGTCCTCGGCGAGGACTTCCCTTAGTTCCTTTTGATAAACTAACTTGCTATCTTTTCTTATTTGCAGGCCCTGCTTTCCATGCAACTGTCCCTGTAGAAGGTTCGGCTGGGAGCTGCAAAGGGGGAGGTCGCATTGAAGGAAGAGAACGCACAGTTTAAGCAAGGTCTGGAAGCTGTCGAAGCAGAAAGAGACCTATCCTTTGAGTCGACGAACCGGTACATGAGCGAGAGGGACGCGACTCTTCGCATGGTGGACTTCCAAAAAGACGAGCTCGAGAAGCATGGGGAGGAAATAAAGGAGCTCCAAAGGACCATAGCCAGACTCTCCAAGGAGGTCAGAGAAAGGGACCAGGAGCTCAAAACAACCTCTCTACGGGCCTTGCGAGTAGAACAAGAGAGGGATGCCTCTGAGAAGCAAAGGCAAGCTCTCGAGGTCGAACTCTAAGTAAGTCAAGGAAAAGTTGCTTCCCTGACCGAAGAGATGCAGAATCAGATAGCAGAGGTTGAGGAGAAGGCTGCCGAATGGGCGATCGAGTCCATCTATGCCTTGCGGCTGAAGAATCCACATATTGATATGTCCGACCTCTCGGAGGACTGGCGGGGAACTCTCATGTCCATGGCGCGGCAGGATGATGAAATAGTGACCGCCTGAAGATCCGATCAAGGAGAGGGTTTGGGTCACGCCCCAGAGAAGCTCCCAGCCGACCAGCCTTAGGATGATGAGTCGGTCCTCTAGGAGTCAGATCAGGGCTAATAGTTGTACCGTCTTGCCTGCTATACTCTTCATATTAATGAAATATATTTTGCTTTTACTATTTCTGTTTGCTTTATTATACATGAGTTCACATTCTTAACTACTTATAATATTGGAACAAGTCTATGCGAACATGATAACACGTTTATACGAACAAAATTACATGCGAAGACTATGACAAGCGAACAGAATAATACTTATTTACATTTACAAAGATCAAAAAATAATCTTTACAAGGAAAACTGAGCTCGGAATTATTGATAATATGGCCGGAGGTGCTTAGCATTCCAAGCTTGTAGTACTATGGAACTATTTAGCCTTTTTAGTGGTAAGTCCCTGGCCTTATCATTTTGGCGATGCGGTTTGGGCCTTCCCAGTTTGGTCCCAACACTCTCGCACTTGGTTCTCTAGTACCGAGGAGAACTTCTTTTAATATAAGGTCACCGACCTAGAAGTCTCTTCGTCTGACCTTAGAATCGAAGAACCTTTTCGCGCATTGTTGACAGGCTACTATTTTTAGCGAAGCCTTACCGCGATATTCTTCAACAAGGTCCAGACTTGCTCGCATAAGCACTTCGTTGTCAGCTTCATTGTACAAGTCCCTCCGAAGTGAACCAGTTCCCACCTCCACAGGGACCATCACTTCGCAGTCATACGTTAGCGAAAAAGGGGTTTCTAAGGTAGAGGTTCTCGGAGTTGTCTTGTATGCCTATAGAACTTCGGGAAGGTCGTCGGCCCAATTCCCTTTGGCTGCACCAAGTTTGGCCTTTAAGGTGTTCTTGATGGTTTTCTTGACAGCTTCAACTTGACTATTTGCTTGAGGTCTTGCGATTGAGGCGAATTTCTTATGGATACCCAGCTCATCACAAAACTGCTTGAACTCCTCGTTGTCGAACTGTTTACCATTATCTAAGATGAGGGTATGAGGAATTCCATAGCGGCACACAATATTCTTGAAAACAAAGTCCTTGAGCTTTTTGGTCGTGATCGCGGCTAGCAGCTCGGCTTCTACCCATTTGGTGAAGTAATCTACTGCGACCATGACATATTTGACTCCCCCTTTACCGACCGGCATGGGGCCAATGAGATCGATTCCCCACATGAAAAATGGCCAGGGGCTGGTCATTGTTATCAGTTGGTGGGAAGGAGCTCGCGGTATGTTTGCGAACTGTTGACACTTGTCACACCTCTTGACAAAGTTGTAGGTGTCTTCTTGGATTCGAGGCCAGTAGTACCCTTGATGAACAACTTTGTTGGCAAGAGATCGTGCGGTGACCGCAGATCCCTTCATGTATTTTCCTCATGATGTAATCAGCTTCTTCGCTGGTTACACATCGAAGGAAAGGGCGCTAAATACTCGCCTGTACAGCTGGTCTTCGATGAAGGTATAACGAGAAGATCTTGTTCGCAGGATCCTCGTCTCGACCTTGTCGTTAGGCAAGGTCCCGTCCTTGAGGTACTAGATAATGGGGGTCATCCAGGAATCTGATTCTGTTACATTCACGGCCTATTCGATCGGGTTAATACTGGGGGCCTCGATGAACGGAACATGAATGTTATCCGGTGCTTCTGAGTCCAATGATGAGGCTATCCTTGCCAAGGCATCTGCCACAGAGTTGCTATCTCTAGGAATCTGAGTGATCGCGAAGTGTTTGAACAGCTTGAGTGCGGCCTTAGCTTTCTTCAAATAACGGATCATATTTTCTTCCTTGGCTTGGTACTCTCCTAAAATCTGACCAGCATAGAGTCGCTGTGGATACTGATCGTGGTTGCACCCATTTCTTTGGCCAACCGTAATCCAGCGAGTAGAGCTTCATACTCGGCCTCATTGTTGGTTACCTTAAACCCGAACCGGAGAATGCCGTGAACGCGAGCCCCTTCGGGACTCAAAAGGAGAAAACTTGCACTGACCCTCTTTCTGTTTGATGATTCATCGACGTAGAGGCTCCAGGTTGATAGATTTTGGAAAGTTTCCTGAATGACTTCGCTGGGCTGTTGCTCCAACTCATCCATCGGATGGTGTGAAAATTTTGATATGAAGTCAGCAACAGCCTGCCCTTTTATCGCTGCTTTTGGTCTGTACTTCATATCGAACTGGCTTAATTCCATGGCCCAATTAAGTAATTTACCAGATGCCTCTGGCATCTGGAGGACCTGCTTGAGTGGGTAATTAGTCATTACGTGGATCGTATGGGCATGGAAGTAAGGTCGTAGCTTTCTGGAAGCGATCAGCAGGGTATAGGCTAATCGTTCTATTTTTGGATACCACATCTCGGCATCTAATATATGCTTGCTCTTGTAATACACTGGCCATTGGACTTTCTCCTCTTCCCGAACTAAGGTTGCACTGACCGTGAACTGAGAGACGGACATGTACAGGAGGAGGATCTCTTGCGGGAGAGGCTTGGACAAGAGAGGTGGCTTCCCGAGATGTTCTTTAATACTTTAAAACGCCTGTTCGCACTCGGTAGTCTACTCAAACTTTTTATTGGCCTTTAGAACATTGAAGAACGGCAAACATCGATTTGTTACCTCGATATGAAGCGACTCAACGCCGCTATTCGCCTATTAACCCTCATGACCTGTTTTTTGCTGGTCGGGCTTGCCATATCGAGGAGAGCTTGAATTTTCTCGGGGTTGATCTCTACTCCCTGTTGGTTAACTGTGTATCCTAGGAATTTTCCCGAGGATACTCCGAACGAGCACTTGAGAGGGTTTAGCTTCATTCTGTATAGTCAAAGGATATCAAACATCTCGGCGAGATGCGCTATGTGATCTGAAGCAACATGGGATTTGACCAGCATGTCATCTACATAGACCTCCATTGACTTACCGATCTGTTCGGAGAACATCCAGTTAACCAACCGCTGGTAGGTCGCGCCAGCGTTTTTAAGGTCGAAGGGCATAACTCTGTAGCAGTACAATCCCCGATCTGTAACAAAGGATGTATACTCTTCGTCTGGTGCGTACATCAAAATTTGATTATATCCCGAGTACGCATCCATAAAACTTAGCAGCTCGTGCCCCGAGGTGACATCCACGAGCTGGTCGATTCTAGGCAGGGGAAAGCTATCTTTTGGGAATGCTTTGTTGAGGTCGGTGAAGTCGACATAAGTTCGCCATTTGCCATTGGGCTTCTTTGCCAGAACAAGTTTGGCAATCTAGGTCGGGTAGAGTGCTTCTCGGTTGGACTCGTTTCGAAGGAGGTTATCCACCTCTAGCTTTAAGGCGGCGTATCGCTCCGGATCCATTGCTCTTCTTTTTTGGCAAACTGGCTTGGCTTGGCTTTGCTGTTGATGTTCAACGCATGGAAGATGATATCCGGACTGATCCCGACCATATATGCGTGCGACCAGGCGAACACATCGATATTTTCCTTGAGGAAGCTGACCAGCTCGGAGGCAAGCTAGGGGTTGAGATTGCTCCCAATCCTTAACACTCGGCTCGGTTTGCTCAAGTCGATCGACACTTCGGATAGATCCTCAACTGGCCCACTAAAAGAGCTTTCCTAAATTTGAGGATCCATATTATCCTCGGCTGGATCAGGCTGTGGCTCGATCCGGCTGATCGCCATAGCCTGTTAGGGAATGCCACGCGAGATACCCTTCCCTTTATACGCCATCTGTACTGCTTTCATATAATAGTCGTGAGATACGTACTGAGATCCACTAACTTCCCCTATCCCCGTCAAGGTGGGGAACTTCATCTTCAGATGGTATATCGAAGTGACTGCCTTGAAGTTTCTTAGCAGAAGTCGCCCTAAGATACCATTAAAAGCGGACGGGCAATCCACTACCAAGAATTCAGTTACCTTGGTCACCTCGTTAAAGTCACCCAGTGTGACTGGAAGTAAGATCTTTCCTTTGGGGATCCCCTGTAAAACCGTATAAAGGGAATGAGGCGGGTTTCAAGTCGGCCTCGTCCAGGTTCATTCTTTCGAAAGTTGTCTGGAATAAGATGTTCACAGCACTTCCGTTATCCACCAACATTCTATGGGTGTTATGGCGACCTATCGGGGCGTGATCACAAGATCGTCATCGTGGGGATGATGCAGTGAGACTACATCCTTTTCGGAGAAGGTAATTTCCTCCTCCCTGTGAACCTTCTGTGGTCGCCGTGATGCACTCATCACACTGATAGGATCATGATGAGCTGCGCGAGCATATCTTTCCTGGGCACCTCGCGAGTTCCCTGCAAAGTGCGGTCCTCCGCGGATCAAATTGAGGCTGCATAGCCCTTTGTGATCATGTCGTTTCTTTCCAGGTTCCCTTTGACTTTTCTCTTGCGCAGGAGTGGAGTCATCAATATATTCCTTGAAATGCCCCTGCTTGATGAGGTCTTCGATTGCCTGCTTGAGAGCTCGACACTCATCAGTGTGATGCCCATTATCCTGATGGTAATGACAATACTTTTTACTGTTTCTAGCTGACAGGGGATTTTTCATGGGCTAGGCTCTGCGAGTAGGCTGACTTCTTCTGATTTGTCAAGAATCGCCGATACAGATGCATTCAGAGGAGTATATTGATTTCTGTCGCGATCGAGACGAGGAACAGGAGCATAAGACTTTTTGGGCTCATAACGCGATTTCTTTCTTTTTCGTTGATCGTCAGTAGCCCATCTGCGATCAACTCTCCTGTCCTCTTGACCAGACGCACTACCCGAAGCATCGTGGTTGCGGCGGTGAAGCGCCGCCGCAGAACTTTCAATATGGAGGTACTTCTCTGCAAGGTTATAGAAACGGGTAAGGGAAACTGTTAGAGTAGATGCCCTAGAGCCAATCAATTATTGTAGAATTGACTCTTTATAATAATGTTCATTAATCAATAATAAAAGGCATTTTTATTCTATATCGCGTAAATCATTATTATTGCAATATGTATTGATATATGTCCTTAGAATGGTAGAACCGTGACGAGGGTATCAAGTATTTCAAATCTTGATAGTGAGAACCCTATGAGCACATATGGTGGCCATTCTAGAAACGTCCGTAGCCCCAGTATTATTCTGAAGTAAGGGCACAGATAATACGGTAAGGCTATCATAGTGTTGAACGACCCTGTCGAAAGGCAGTGACTGATCTCACTTGTCAAGGTTGTTTGGTGACAACTTGGTGCAAACACATGGGTGTTGCTGTAGGCGATTATACCGCAACAAGTTCACTGGACTAACCCACCAGAGGATTCCATATGGATGGTAACCCCCGTGTCTATGGAACAAATCCTCTAACGAATGGTGGTGCATGTGATCTCAGACTTGAGATCACCGGAGCGCTTGTGCACCGATTGGTGCAGTTTGACACTAGCCTAACACAGTTCTTTCAGAGCTGTCAATACGGTGGTGATTGACTGCATCGAGGAGTGTATCAAGACTATGGTGGATTGACAGAGGATTCATCACTCCTGGGTACGAGAGAGTTATCTCACGGCGCAATTCAGTATATGGCGATGCACTAAAACTGTGGCCACAGTGGGATTGAGTTGTTGCTCTATCGCGATTATAATACAGGTCATTGGTCCAGAAACGAATACATAATATCGAGAGTAACCGAAGGTTGACACTATTTCTATGCCTTCGTCTCGTCAAGATAACGAATGATGAAAGGATCGAATTGTACGGTAACATATCGTTGACAGGTAGCTACTTTGCTGAATCTGAATCTATCGGGTGGCCTGATGCCTTGCTAGGGGCCAATCTTGGTCTGTGTATAAGTGAGACGATTAATTGGTGTTAATCGCGATACTATACACTACTAGTATGATGAGGAGCTTATGGGTCACACACATAGAAGATAATTTAAGACTCAGGAAGAAAGAAGGGCGTTTTCGTCTTTTTGGGCGAAAGGGTATTTGGTAATTTCACAGTGCAATTAAATTGCTGAGGTCGTAGCCTTTTTTAATTTGTTAGAAAATTAAATAAGTGAAATTACGTTTAAATATATGTTCGCATATATTAAATAAATTATCATTATTGTTAAATGTATATATATATATTAAATATATATTAATTGATTTTTAATTGAAATAATGATGAATTAATTAAAATATCTAAATGGGAGTGTTTGGCAATTTGGGGGTGTTAGGTTGGAGCCAAGCCCATTCCATATGGGAATAGGGCAACTTAAATTGGACTATAAAAGAAAAGTGTAGAATGAAGAAGGGGATTTTATTTATTATTTCATTCTTCATTTGAAAAAGAGAGAAAACCTCCAGCCTTAAAACTCTCACGCCACATTTTACTGTTCCATTGAAAAACAAACGCTTTTTGTTTTCCTTCTGATTTCTTAAGGCCAAGGAGGATCTAGCAAATCCCTCCTTGGTTCTTGTTGATTGTCTTCGTGTGGACCTCTACGGTTCGATCCTACACTTGGATCGGTAGCAAACACGTTCAGAGACAATATTGGTGGAGCCTCAAAATGTGGGTATGGTTTCTTAAACCTTGAACTGATTTTTGCAGATTTGATTATTTTATATAAACTGTGATTTTTGTACCCGGATCTTGGTTCTAAGGAACGATCCATAGAGTTTATGTTTTTGTTTTCCGCTGCGTAACTGGGTCGTTTACTAACAGAAACATCATCCTCAGCCTGTAACTCTTTCCACAGGTCAGTTTGTGGGCGAACTCCCGCTATGATAAGATTCCGAACGGACTCCTCGGGAGTGTGAGCTACCTTGTTAAGCTCTCTATGGAATCGATCAATGTACGATCGGAGGGATTCATCTATCTCTTGCCTTATGTTGCTGAGGTAGCTCAAAGGCATGGAGAACTTTCGATTTGCTTGGAAATGCCTCAGGAATGTTGCACTTATTTGAGGCCACGAGCTGATCGATTCCGTTGGGAGTGACCTGAACCATCGTTTGGCATGAGAGGTCAGAGTCACTGTCAAACAACGACACTTTGCTAGATCTGAGACCCGGTGAAGCTCCATCAGGTTGTTGAATTCATATAAATGATCCTGCGGATAAGAATTTCCATCGAATGCTCGCATGTCTGGCATTCTAAATCTTGATAGGAGTGGGGCGGCTAACACTGTCGGAGAAAAAGGGGACGCGGATGCGACCTACCCCTGCTCGTTTTGCTGAGATCTTAGCTGGTCTAGAGTTCGTTACAACTCCTCAATCTGAGGCAGCGGAGCTATCTGGGGATTGCTTTCTCCTATGCAAGTCCGACCCCCGTGGTTACGGTTGAGAAAAGTCTGGAAATTGGATTCTGCTTCACTTCGGTCGGCAGTTCCGGCCGCCCTCGACACACGTTGGCTAGAGTCGTGTGATGGCGATAAATGGTGCGAAAAATTTTCATGACCTTCGCGGTGGTACGAACCGCCCTAGACAGCATGCTATACCAAGAAGATGTTGCGGTGATCTTCTTGGTATAGCATGTGGCTAAACTGAAAGCATTTTCTTAATCAATCATTAATATGAGCCTTAGAATGCATGTTTACGCATTGCTGCCTCTTTGATGCAGGGGATAAACTTGGAGTAAATCATTTAGAATTAGTTTTTTTTTTAATTGTTTATAGCATTAATTGTTTAAGTTTGTTTTCATTGTATTAGATCATTTTTATCTTTAGGTGTTAATATTTGTAATAGCCAGAGTTCCTTTAGGTCATAAAGATGGCAGTACCCTTCAATCAGAAATAAAGAATTTCATCAATGCAAGAGAAAGGGTTTTTTCTTGCATTGGAATTCTCAATCATAGTTTTGGCTTTTATCACTTGTAAATTTGAGTTATCCTCATCTTGTAGATTTGAGATTATTTATAAAATGATATTTAACCCGTATTCACTACCTCAAGCTCAAGTGACAATTAAATAAACTATAAAGTCAAGATTACGTTGCTTCTGCTGGCCTTTTGCATCACTCTTTCTTATGCCTAAAAAATTAGGACTGACATTAGCCTACGTCAGCGAGCATCAATAAGAGTTCAAGAAGGCTTTGCGTCGTTTAGGAGCTGCCACGTTGCTCCATGACAAAAAAAATATGGATGTCACTAACTTTGTAGATTCAGGTTTTGTTTATGAGTGACTGAGGACCGCACACCTGTTCAAGCCCCAAATAATTTGAGGATATTTTTCAAGTTATTAGCGAATGGGAGGCAAGAAAGGACTTGCATGACACCTACCCACTTGTAGATTTGTGATCATTACCTTGAATTCCTCTATTATAAATAGACGACCCCCCTCTTATTTTTGGGATTCTGATACTGAACCCTCATTCTGATTGTAATCTTTATCTTCAAAGCAAAGATAACCTACGAAAAAAGGACTGACTTTATATTCTCTCTGAATACTTAGTTATTGTACCTTTGTTCGTTATTCGCTATTCGCTAAACACGACCTTTTGTAATCTCTCATATATAAAAGAAACAGTGGACGTAGGAGCCGTTTTAAGCATCTGAACCACTTTAAAAATCATATCTCTTATTTATCATTCAGTCTTTGTATATGATTATAATCATTCATGTGTAATTTCTAAGAACACCTTAGCACTTTGCACGTGCGAGTCGTTGGTGTCAAAATCACGCATAAACAGTTTGACACTAAAAGAAGGGCCTGATTTTATATTCGCTCTTCATTCAAAATCTCTGATTAATCGGTTCTACTTGTGAAAAAATGGCTCGTGGTTTTGAAACCAAGCAAACTAGCAGCAACAATGAGTCCTTGGGTATAGGATGTTACTTCTCCCGAAGTGCCTCCAATTCCTCAAGGTACCATGGTGGACATTCCTTTGACCTCTCAGCCCGGTCCAACTATGATGAATTACCAAGAGAGGTTCAATAATACTCTCCAAATGGTTAATCATCATTTGGATCAAGTCGTATCGTCCAATTCTAACAAGGCAGTACCACCTCCAAAACACTTGTAGGTCGCGGTAAAGCATGGAAATTGGCGAAAGCTCATACCACATGTACTACAGTGCGTAAAAATAAGGGAAAGCAGATGACTAACAATGGGCCAAAAGGCTTGAAAGGCCAATGAATACTGGTCGTGAGGCAAGTAGAATACCTATGGCTTTGTGAGTTGGTAGTATGTCACATCATGAGCGGTCTCATGCCACATCGCATAGACACCCCCATAAGAGTGCACAAGATGGAGATTCCCACTATTGCCGAATGATGGTTCCAACCATCACCACAAGGGAAATACCTATCGAATGTGGGTCAGCTCTGACCAGCGCGAAGGTTGGGATAACTCCCCAAGCCATTCAGTGCCTTCACATAGCTCTAGCCAACATGTGTCAAGATATGCCACAAGCTCCAACTGAGGCAAATAAGAGTTCGATCTGTGGTCTTTCCTTAATCGCAATCATGGGGAGCGAACCCACATTGCAAAAAGTGATCCTTAGGTGGCTCCGCTTCCTCAGATCGAGGAGTTACAGTAAGCTTTGGATCAGCTTAGAGCCCAATAGAATAAGTGAGGGCAGGTTGCTAAGGCGTTTCCCTTTTCTCTAGCAGTTTTGACTGCTCCTCTCTCGTCAAGGTTTAGAATGCCCGATATGCGAGCATTCGATGGGAATTCTAATATGCAGGATCATCTTTATGAGTTTAATGACCTCATGGAGCTTTACCAAGTTTCTAACTTGGCAAAATGTCACTGCTTAGTAGTGACTTTGACTGCACTTGCTAAGCGTTGGTTTAGATTGCTTCCACACGGATCTATCAATTCATGGCAGTAGATGAGTTCATTCTTTTTGAGACACTTCCAGGCTAATAGGAACTTCTCAATGCCATTGAGCTATCTAAGCAACATACGATAGGAGAGGAATGAATCCCTCTAGTCCTATATCAACAAGTTTCAAAAAGAGCTGAACAAGGTGGCTAATACACTAGAAGATTAAGTTCAAACTCTTATTATTACAAGAGTTTGCCCGCAAACTGACCTGTGGAAGAAACTACAATCTGAGGATGATATTTCTCTCACCCACTTCTACAACCTCACTGAGAAATATCTCAGAATTAAAAATTCAATGGTTGCTTTGAATCGCCACGACCCCAGTCCTTCGACCAGTGCTCCTAATCGAAGGGAAGAAAATCGGGGAGAGAACAATAGAAGTATTGATCTAATGATGATCAGAGAAAGGGAAAGAAACAGTGGTTTAAGCACAAGAAATCTTATGCCTAAGTTCCTTGTTGCGATTGCGACAAGAATCAGTACACTCCATTAAACGCATGAGTATCGGCTATTCTGGATAAATCAGAAGAAACTAATCTACTTAAAGAGCCAGAGCCCATGAAAAACCCCCTTAAATAAGAAGTAGCAAGAAATATTATCGTTATCATCAGGACAATGGGTATCATATCGATGAATGCCAAGCTCTTAAGCAAGCTATTGAAGACCACATTAAAAGAGGGCACTTCAAGGAGTATGTTGATGGCCCGACTCCCATTCGGGAAAAGGATCAAGAGAATGATGGGAAGAAGGGTCATGGTCACAAGGGCCTCTATTTCATCAGGATTATATTTGGAGGGCCAAACCTCATAGGAAATTCTCGAGGTGCCCAGGAGAAGTACACTCGGGAAGCTTGACATGACCCCGTGAGTGTGTTAAACATGGCGTAGCGACCTGCTAAGGTGCACAAGGAGGAAGAGATTACCTTCTCAAAGAAAGATGCAGTATGATTAAATCACCGTCATTAGGATGCACTCATCATCGCGGCTGAAATAGATCGGTGCAAAGTCCACAAAATGTTGGTGGATAATGAGAGCGCCGTGAACATCCTATTTCAGCGAGCATTCGAGGAAACGCAATTGGAAGCGACAAATCTGAAGCTTGCCTCTATCCCCCTCTATGGCTTTACAAGGATCATCTGATTCCCAAGGGAATGATTGCCATTCCTGTCGCTTTGGGTGAGACCCATGAAGTGACCAAGATGATAGAATTTCTAGTGGTAGACTGTCTGTCTGCTTTCAATGGTATATTGGGATAAACTCTACTTTGGAACTTCAAAGCTGTCACCTCCATCTATCATCCACAGATGAAATTTCTCACTCCAACGGAGTACAGGAAGGTCAAAGGGTCTCAGTGTGAGTCTCGCGATTGCTATGTAAGAGTAGTGCATATGACATACAAAGGGAAAGGGAAGCCAGTGGGCGATCCTGAGCAGGCTATAGTGATTAGTAGGATCAAACCACAGCCAGGTCTAATGGAAGACAGTATAGATCCTTGTGTTTAGAAGGAGTATTCCTATAGTGGGCTTGTTTAGACTCCATCTGAGGTTTCAGTAGACCAAAATGAGCTGACTCGTGTGTTGAGAATCGGAAGCAATCTCAGCCCCCAGCTCGCTACCAATCAACGAGCTTCCTCAGATATAATATAGATGTTTTTTTTGTGGACTCATGCTGACATGATCGGGATCAGCCCGAATGTAATATGTCATGCACTCTACATCAATAGTGAGATCAAACCAGTTCGCTAGAAAAAGAGAGCCATGGACCTAGAGCATTATGCTGCTCTTAAGGTTAAGGTGAATAAGCTCCTCTCAATCGGGTTTATTTAGGAGGCTCATTGCCAAAGTTGGGTCGCCAATCCTGTTTTGGTGAAGAAACCCAATGGCGAATGACGAACCTATGTTGATTTCACGGATCTCAACAAAGCTTGTCCAAAGGATAGTTTCCGTTTACCTAGAATCGATCAACTCGTTGATGCCACTTCTGGGCACAAGTTGTTAAGCTTCATGGATGCCTACTCAGGATATAATCAAATCCTGATGTACACACTCGGCGAGGAGCATACCTCGTTTATTATAGATCGAGGACTGTACTACTATAAAATCATGCCATACGATCTGAAAAACGCTAGGGCAGCCTACAAGCATCTAGTTAATCGTGTGTTTTCTAAGCAGATTGGAAAATCAATGGAGATCTATGTTGATAACATGTTGGTCAAGTCGCATGTCACTTCAGATTACATAGCTAACCTCACGGAAATGTTCGACATACTTTGAAGATATAGAATGAAACTTAATCCTCTTAAATGTTCATTTGGAGTATCCTTAAGGAAATTCCTAGGGTATATGGTTAACCATCGAGGAATTGAAGTCAACCCTGAGAAGATCCAAGCTCTCCTAGATATGAAAAGTCCTTCCAATCGAAAGCAAATTCAGAGTTTGAATGGGAGAATAGCGACTTTCAGTCGTTTCATATGAAGAGCAACAAGTCGTTGTTTGCCGTTCTTCAATATACTCAAGGCTAACAAGAGATTTGAATGGACTCTAGAGTGTGAGTGAGCCTTCTAGAGCATAAAATAGCACCTTGGAAAGTCATCTCCTTTGTCCAAGCCCCTTCCCAACGAAAGCTTATTCTCTACATGTCCGTCTCTCAATATGTGGTCAGCGCAACTGTCACTTAAAAAGAGGACAGAATTCAGTGGCCAGTGTATTACATAAGCAAACGATGGTTGGATGTCGAGGCCTAGTATCCAGAGATGAAAGGATTAGCTTATGCCTTGCTGATTGCTTCCAAGAAGCTGCGACCTTATTTCCATGCCCACGCCATCCATGTTTTAACTAACTATCCACCTAGGAAAGTCCTTCAAAAGCTAGAGGCTTCGGGTAAATTGCTTAAGTGTGCTATGGAACTGAGTCAATTTGATCTGTATTACAAACCAAAAACAGCAATTAAAGGGCAGACTATTGCTGACTTTATTTCGAAGTTCTCTCATTAATTAGATCAGGAATCCGAATAGCCAGCCAGTGAAATTGTCCAGGAAACTATTTGGAACTCGTCAATTTGGAGTCTTTATGTTGATGGGTTTTTGAATAGGAGAAGAGCCGAAGCTAGCCTTTTGCTCATCAGCCTTGAGGGAACTCACATTTATAGAGCCCTCAAGTTTGGATTGAAAGCTATGAATAATGAGGCCGAATATGAGGCGCTATTTGCTAGTCTACGACTAGCAAGAGAAATGGAATCAAATATGATCGACATTAATGGTGACTCTCAGCTGGTTGTCAATCAGATTCTAGAAGAGTATTAAGCCAAAGAAGAGAATATGATCAATTATTTGAAGAAAGCCAAGGCCGTACTCGAGCCCTTCAAGCATTATACGATCAAGCAAATTCTAAGAGATAATAATTCTATTGCGGATGCTTTTGCAAATATAGCCTTATCACTGAATTTGATGCTTCAAATAGTATTCCAATCAAGTACATCAAGTACATCAAAGCTTCTAGCATCAGCTCACCTGATTAGGTCGTAGCCGTGACTGAATCTGTTTCCTAGATGACTCTGATTATTCAGTATCTCAAAGATAGGGTCTTTCCTAACAGCAAGACTAAGGCAAGACTCCTGTATACTAGAGCTGCTTGTTACACTCTCATCATACAAATAACGGTTTAGCACTCCCTTCCTCCGATGTGTAACGGATGATGAAGCAGACTATAACATGAGAGAGATACATGAAGGGATCTATGGTAATCACATTGTTGCATGATCACTCGCCAATAAAATTATCCACTACGGATATTATTGGCCCTTTCTTCATGAAGATGCCTTCAACTTTGTGAAGAAGTGTGATAAGTGCTAGATATTCGCGAACATCCCGCGAGCTCCTTTTCAACAGTTAACGATGATGACCAGTCCTTGGTCATTCTTTATGTGGGGAATTGATCTCATCGGACCCATGCCAAATGGTAAAGGTGAAGTCAAATATGCTATGGTTGCATGGATTATTTCACTAAGTGGGTCGAAGCAGAGCCTTTGGTCGCGATCACTACAAAAAAGCTCAAAGACTTCATCTTGAAGAATATAATGTGCCGCTATGAGATTCCTCATACACCCATCTCTGATAATGGGAAACAGTTTGATAATGAGGAATTCAAGTATTCTTGCAAAGAGTTAGGGTTAATAAGAAATTCATTTCAAAAGGCTTAATGGTTCTGAAGTGCCGCGAGCTTGGAATGTTGAGCATCTTCACCCTTATTATCAGTAATTCTGAACTCGTTTATAGCTTGATCATTTTTTTAACGTGTAAAGTTTTCATTGTTGTAAATACTATGAATAAGATTATTCCAATTCTTCTTAAAGAATTACTCGTGTCGTAATCTCAAGTTTTTAATAATCTTGTTATTTATAATGTTTTAGAAGTTCTATGATCAATTATGCTATATTTGTTTTGTGAGGTACTTAAGTTATAAAAGTGCTATCGCAAGTGGTCAAAAGTTCTTTTCATATATTTGGAAATTATTTACAAAGGAAGACCAGGAGCTACATCAGAAAAAAGAATAAGCACAAAAGACTCTATTCGAGCAGAGGAGAGAACGATCGCTGGTCTTGATCACCAAGATCCCTAACTTCAGCCACCTCGACCTCTAGGTCGTCCGACTAATCGTCGACCTCTGGGTTATCCGCTTGATCTTCAGGGACTTTTGTTTCTTTATGATCATCCTTTGAGGCAGGCTCTTGTTCTTTTTGCTCATTGACCTTGACCATAGAAGCAAGAGCAACTTAGTATTCCTTGAGGAGGTCAGAGATATCCATGTTAGGATTGTTTGGCCACAAGTTATAAATAGCTTGTAGCGCCCAATGAGTAACCTTTCTCTTAATTTCGAGGTTTTGTTGTTTCATTTGCTCGATCAACGAAGTGATTCGCCAATGAGCCAACTCAAGATCTGTCTGCAACGCCCTCTTCTTATTCTTAGAGTTTTCCTATAACTCAGCTCGAGTCTTCTCTGCTACTTTTTCGTGCTTTAAGCTCTTTTTCTCATTGACCCAACTCTTTAGTAAGCCTCGCCTTTGTTTGTTAGAGCTCCTTATTGTCGTTATCTTTCTTCTCAAGCTCGATCTTCTGGAAGTCTGCTGCTTGCAGAGCATAATTTCCTTCAGTCAGATATACATTAATCTAAATGTGGGTGGCCTTCGCTTCTTCATCTAAAGCTGCAAGATCTTGCTTCGGTTTGGTAATTTCCTCCTTCATCTTGTGGAGTTTGCCAGCAGAGTTGATCTTCATCTTATTGTGGGTCACATTCAAGGTGAGCAAAGACTGTATGGAAAGGAATAAATAGTTAGTTTTTTCTTAAAAAGCTAAAAGATCAACTCATATGAAAGAGTTCTCGAAGAGAACAAGTCATTTTACCTGACTTTGCATTTGAAGTGCGGTGGCCACCAAGTCGGTAGGTCTAGAAGCCATGTGCCTGTCAAAAGTTGTGGCGAGTTAACATTCTAAAAGGGTGTAAACCACCAGTCACAAATGGTCTGATAATTGCCCTAAAAGATCCAACACAGACGGGTTAAGCCTCGTTGCGGCAGGGGACCTTTTGACCTGTTGATTGCTTGCTTCCCCTTGAGCAGCCATAGTTGCTCCCTCTCTCCTTGGCAAGCTCTCAGGGGCAGTCGAGGGCCCGAGAGCGTCCCTCGAGGTCATCCTTGTAGAGAAGAGTTGATAGGGTTGTAGCCTATCTGGCAATATCCCAAAACCTTCTAGCTTATCTGGCAATATCCCAAAACCTTCTAGCTCAGATTCAATTTCCTCTTCAGTAGGTATTGTCTTTCTCTTCTTTGATTTTGGCTCGTGGTTTTCTTCTTCGACGGACAAATAGCAGTAAGCCGAGGAGCTTATTCGGGTCGCTCGACAGTTTGTTGCCTTTCAGCACCAATTTGTATCCCCCTTATAGGGATATCAATGTGTAACGCCCCACTTGAGGTACGTAGTAAATTCTGTTGTATGTTTGACTGTTTATTGCTTTGTTCTCATTTGAGCTTGTATGTCATTATTTTCAGTTGATTGGCCCTTAGTTGGTTTGGTTGAGTGTTTTTCTTGATTTTGGTGAAGTTAGAATTTCGGTCTTCGCCGCGGCGACGTTGGCTTGATAATTGCGGTGTCGGCTCTGTAATTTTTTGCCAAGGCAATGGAACTGTCTTCGCCGCGGCGATGGGATGGCAGAAAAGTTTATTGAGGTTTCTAGAGAATTCTCCATAGGGGTAAAAGGACCTTTCTACCCTTAGTTAGCAGGAAAAGTGGGGAGTCAAATGTAAGAGAATTTTATGGAGAATATGTTAGAGGGGGGAGGGGGGGTGTGATTGTAATGATTTAAAGGACGAGGATGGAATTTCCAAAGAAGAGCAACGGCAATATGGGAATGAATGAAGAAAGGTTTAGCTAAAAAGGGGATAAGCTTCATAAACCCTTCATTCATTCTTCTTCCACTGCCATACTCTTTCACCATTTCCTCTCAACTCTTCCTTCAAGCTTTCAAGGATCTTTGAGGGCTTTTAGTTGGATCTTGGTAGAGAATTAATCTAAGGCATCCTAAGGTAAGGATTCTTGCTTTAGATGTGAAGTTTTGCATATATTTGTATATTAAACTCTTGTGGTGTTATTGTTTAAAGGGTAGAGAAGGGACAAGCATTCTAAAGGAAAGTAAAGTGCTAGTGAGATCTCTCCATTACAAGGTAAGTAAATCCAACCCAAGTTGAGATTTGAGAAATCTTTTGAGTAGAGATTAAGTAGAGATTTATATATGCATGTGTATGTTATGCTATTGGGAAATTGGGTTGAGATGAGTAATTGTTTTATGGTTGTTGAATACACTTCATTTATGAGAAGTGTTAATATGTGATAAATATGTGATGAGAGGATGTAGTTTGAGACGAAGTTGGAGGAGACTGAGTAATTTCTTTGGGAGTGTTCTTTTATGACAAGAATTATAGCTATGTGGGGGAGTTTCCTCCCATTTTGGATGGTTCAAGAGAGGGATAGAACCATAGATAAAGTAGAGTTTATGTTTGCACACGAGTTGTTTGATGAAATGCCTAAGAGTTGGCATGTCATGGTGCATTAATGGAGAAGATTAATTGTGCATTGAGAAGTGGCTTGAGAAATAGTAGAGAACTTTGTGTATGAACTACTCTAAGAGTAGAGAGAATGAGAAAAATACTAAAAACGGGTTGGTGCTTTGTGATCTCCACCTGCAACTTACGAAAAACGGGTTGGTGTTTTGTGATCTCCACCCAAACGTCGCGAAGAGTGGGTTGGTGCTGTGTGAACTCCACCCGGCCATGCCTCCGGTAAGATGAGGCCATGAAATATAGCAGAAGTTAAGTAAGAGAGCTGTGTGAAAGAGAAAATAGATGAGATGAGAAAAAGTGTAAGGAAAGAATTAAGAGAAAGAGTTACGGGGAAAGTCGAGCAGAGGATTTACTTACTGAGCATTATTTTGTGCTCACCCCATTCTTTTCTTTGTGGTTGCAGGATCTAGGTGAGAACGCGGTTGGATGGGCATCGGCAAGCGAGGAGCAATAGCTACACTGTCCGCTGTTTTAATGGCATTTTTTAAATGATAGTGTTATTTTGTATAAGAATGTTTATATGTAATAAAAGGAAATTTTGGGCCCATTTACTTTTACTGATATAAATGTATTCTACTTGATATCTTTCTATGAGTACCCTAGTATAAAGCAGTCACTACACAATGGAGGTCGCTCTAGATCAGTTGGATTAATCTCGAGGAATGCGAACCCCCCAGGCTTCTTCGTCATCTTTGCGATCTTCGGTGGCATAGTTGTTGCGTGACATAAAGATACATTATCAAATAAAGTTTTCTTTTGTTAATAAAGACTTAGAATTCTTCTGTGTAAGAAATACTTACGAGCTACACCGTCCAAAGATATGTTAGGACTAAAAAATCTATACTTCCAAAGGTTAGCAATAGTTACCATCAGCCTTGTGTCATGACTCTGGTTGCGCAATTGACCAAATGCTTCAATGCGGCTACGATCAACTAGGGCCGATAATCTGGTTGTTTTGTTTCTTGTAAGAAAGAAAAAGATTCGTTGGCCTGATATATTAAGGAAAAGTTAAATTTAAAAGATTAGCAATCTGGAAATTAGAAGAAAAACCTACTCGGCTCCTTAAATTTATAGACTCCATCGTACTCGAAGAAAAAATATTTAATTTCATAAGCCCCAACATTGTTGGGGTAACCAAATATCCCTCCCTCAATCGTTGATCGCTTGGAGAGGTAGTATAAATCTTTGTCTTTACTCCTCTTTAAGTAATGGGCGCATCCGAGTTCCTCTGTTGTTACCTTGCCGAGATTGTGTTCGCCAAATGCTATATACATAGTGATCACTATCATATATACATTTAGCGTCAGCTACAATGGCGCGATCTAGAAGTGGTCGAGGATCAACCTGATGTAAGGGTGAAGGGGTATCCTCACTCCACATTCAAAGATCGCTTTCGAGATCATGGCCAATCCCTCAGGAGGATCCTAAGCAATTTGCGACCTATGTTGGAACACGTTTACGTTGATTGCGTATTGGTCAATTGCTCTTTGGATTTTGGCCTTTGAAATTATTGATCGTATCACCTTTCTGGGACCCACTGAGGTGCCTGGTGGTTGCGAGCTTCCCTCTCCAATTGTTCTCGCCTCAGGATATCCATTGCTCTTAAAGTCTGTAAAGAGGCAACATGTAAGGATGACTCAAACTCCACATAAGTTACCTCGTACGATGACTCAAAAGAGTAAAACAACCTTGGTTCCTCTTCCAAAGCCGCCAAAAACCCTAAAAATTCTTAAAAAAGATTTTCTAAAGATCTGTGCCCTAAGTTTTGACTCTTAAAAGTGTTTCTGTTCAAACACTACTCAAGAATGTTCATCATCTAAGCCTACCAGGCGTTCACACCCACAATTACTATAAAAACTAAGTTTTTTGATAGGAATGAAAAAGAGAAGAAATTTCTTTACCTCTTGATTGTTGGGAACAAATGCTCTGTCGTAGCATTGAGTTCGCATCAACCGAGAAGTGGATGAACTAATCTTTTGAGTGCAAATACACTGTTTTTCTCTCTAAAAGTTTGAGTTATGTGAAAAAACATGGAATGGGCTTTGGGTTTTATAAGGTGGAAGACGATGCTTGGTTTCTTTTATAAGTGACGTTCAGGTAGGAACACATTTCTAGCCATTGATTGTGACCAAGTGTCACTGATCTACGTGAAGAGTAACTTTCACGCTTCATGAAGATCAATCAGTGTTTCTCTTTATTGAAATCGCCAAACACCGACGTGATTATCTCTTCCACATTAAATGTGCCCTCATCCGCATTTAATGCTTCAAAAGAGAATGTCGTTTCAGCATGACTTACATTTAATGCTCATGGCTAGCACTTATTACACAGAGACACGTCTATCAGATAAAGCTTATTTTATTGACCAAGACAGCTGTCAATCACAACGGATAACATCTAAGGAGGTCCTTTGAATAAGACGTTTTTTTCACATGTCAAATTCGAACACCAAGCAAAAATGATTCTTAATTGTTGGCAGCAAAATGTTCTAAGTGCTTTCAGGTTGTGAATGACAGGTAGAGTACGAAACACATTTTTCATAGCACTGATCATGATCTAGCTTAGGTCGCTAGACCTTTGTGAATGATCACGACAGGTCGCTTGTTTAGTTCTCGAGACCCATGTCACAATTTACACTCAGTTTATTGGTTGGGTCAAACTATCAGCCTTATGTTACTTGTAACAATGTAGTTGTTCTCAATTGTTAGTTTGGGTAAACACTCCTTTAGACAAGTCAGACTGTGGCATAATCATGAAGTTCTCAATTAGATTAAATATTTGAACCTTAAGAACTAGGGAGCTTCTATTATGCCTAAAAAATCAGGCATGACGTTAGCCTACATCAGTGAGCATCAATCAAAATTTAGGAAGACTTTGCGTTGTCTAGGAGTTGCCACTTTACTCCATGACAGAAAAAATATCGTTGTCACCAACTTAGCAGATTCAAGTTTTGTTTATGAGTGACTGAGGACTGCACACCTGTTCAAGCCCCAAATAAATTGAGGATATTTCCCAAGTTATCAACCAATGGGAGGCAAGGAAGGACTTGCACGGCACCTACCCACTTGCAGATTTGTGATCGTTACCTTGAATTCCTCTAGTTTAAATAGAGGACTCCTCCTCTTAGTTTCGCGATTCTGATATTGAACCCTCATTTTGATTGTAATCTTTATCTTTAGAGCGAAGATAACATAAGGGAAAGAAACTGACTTGATATTCTCTCTAAATACTCAGTTATTGTACCTCTGTTCGTTGTTTGCTATACGTGGCCTCTTGTAATCTCTCATATATAAAAGAAACAGTGGACGTAAGATTCACTTTAAGCATCTGAACCACTTTAAAAATCATATCTCTGATTTAATGTTCAGTCTTTGTATCTGATTATAATCATTCACGTGTAATTTCTAAGAACGCCTTAACATTTTGCACGTACAAGTCATTGGTGTCAAAATCACGCATTAACACTCTAAAATCTTATTTTTGTACATCAATCAATTCAATGGCTACCTCTCAGGTTCATGATCATCAGAATTTGTTGGTTTCACAATAAAAGATTTTAGAAACCAAGAAGAGAGAGACAGAGAGCTCCACATGTTATAAAATAATCAACTCTTATATTAGTAACAACAAATAATAAATCTATTGAATATAAAAAATAATAGAATTAAATGTCAATAAAATAAAATGACAATACAATAAAATTAACAATATCAACAACATGATCACATGTAGGAGATCCTTCAAAATGATAGACGGTAAAGAATACAATCTTAGGATGAATGTCGAGGCCTATGTAACATACAGTTTCCTTAAAACATATTTGCCTTATTCACTCGGGTGCACAAGGATTTGAGTAGCGTCTGTTTCCCAAGATACAACGACAGATGAATAGTAAGAAAAACATTACTCTTTTATTCTAACGAACTGAATTAAGTCTTAACTTCAACAAAGGAAAACCTTAAAAACTAGAGAGAAAACGAGAGATTGAAATTTTGGTGTGTTTGAAATGAGAGGAAGAACACCTTTTTAAACTACTCAAGGTGGAACAAAACATTGAATTCCACTACCTTTTCACTTTCCAACTCTAAAACCTCCTCTATTAATCCATAACCTTTCATCTTTCAAATTCTCAACTTAACACCACCACTTTCATTCCATTTATTTCATTCAATTTATTAAAATATTCCAACAGTATACACCTTAATCAAGACACTGTGCAGAGTAAAATAATGCAAATTGTTGCATTCAGTGTTCGCTGTCCGCAGATCTAGCCTTATTAAAAGTACATTGAACCACATGTCAGAATTGAATCACTCTCAGTTTCTTTAACATAGTTTACAGAGTTGAAGTCTACTTGTCTGTCTATCTGCCTATATAGTAACTTTTCTCTATTTTCATGTCATAACTTCTATATACTGTAATTAACAATTTAGCCGGTGTTGAAATTGGTTCTAATCCAATTTATCTTCTCTCTATCTCAGTATGCCAAAATTTAATTTGACTACCTTCTTTTTAACCGATCATATAACATTTTTCTTATTAATAAGAGCATTAGTCTATCTATATTAAATAATAAAAACTAGCAATTTACGTCTACTACATATGAGGCAGCGAAATAGACAAGACTTGATAAGGATTTAGCATAGACAACCATATGCGTGATTAATTTTCCACAAGGAGCAGAAAGTAAACCATGATTTAAGTTATACCGTTTTTACCCTAATCTGGCTTCACTTATAAAGTAATTTTCCTCTTCTTTATATATACTTGTTTATTGTGTTATATCTAATATTCCATATTTAGGGGGGACCCCTCTGTTGAGCATGTACTTGCTTCTTCCTTGAAAGTCATTCTAACCATTGAAAAATTTAGAACTATGGAAACACGCTTCTCTGTTGACCAATATTAGCTATAAATAGAATCAATCCATTGAACTGCTTATTTTCGCAAATTAAAGAGTTGAAGTAGAGTTAATTAGCCACATTCTCTTAAAGATGGTGAAGGCTCGAGATTCTGAGAACACATCTAATCTGAAAAGAGGTTCATGGAGTCCTGAAGAAGACCAGAAACTGATAGCTTATATCAGTAAATATGGCATTTGGAATTGGACTGAGATGCCAAAACCTGCTGGTAAGGAACAACGGAAAATTAACCTCATTTGCTATGAATGAGAATTATATAATGCTTAATTAACCTATTTTTTTCTTTCTCCTCTTCTAGGTTTGTTGAGGACTGGGAAGAGTTGTAGACTCCGTTGGATGAATTACCTACGGCCAGATATTAAGCGTGGAAACTTCACTCAAGAAGAAGAAGAAATCATAATCCAGATGCATCAAGAACTAGGAAATCGGTAAGTAGTATATATATATGACATCAAGAACTGGTAAATCTCGGCATTAATTTAGAATTTGTCATTTGTCATTTTGTAAAACATATTATCATTTTTCATTAGCTCTTATCAGGAGGCTGCGTTGATGTGATTATTATTATTTACTGGACAGATGAACATTTTTTTTTTATTATCTAAATTTCTTTCATCAGTAGCCTTTTCTTTTCAATTGTTCTTCCCTTGTTTCCATTACATGTACAGGTTAATTTCAAGCAATTACTTCCGTAAATTGATAAATGTTATTAAAAATACAACAGCGTTAAATAAACTTGAAGAGTAATTGCAATCTGCTAGCTAGGTTTTGTAAGTTCGTTGCAATAATTTAGGAATATTTTCCACACAATATAAATCCCATTTAAGAGTATTTTCTCAAACTGAAACTGCTAACTCATGAAATAGCAAGCATGCAATTATTTTGCGAAAATAAAAAGGTTTTACTGTTTTTTATTTTGATTTTGGTCGGATGTACCAAAAAAATAAAAAATAAAATAATTAAATCAAATTGTGAGATTCTTAGTGAAAAGAATTTGAAGAAAAGTTTACAAAAGATCTTACTGATTTTGATTTAATGTTTAACACTTCGAAAAAAAAAAAAAAAAAGAGGTTGAGAATTGAGAATCATTCATGGTTGTGGATAATTGATGCTTTGAAGAATTTACTTATTTTGTGAAATTTCCAAAACTAAGATTATATGGAATGCATTGCAATAATTTCTTAGGGCATTTTTATACCTTAGTAACATGTGTCTTATCTCTTATATCTATATCAGGTGGTCCACCATTGCAGCAAGACTTCCAGGAAGAACAGACAATGAGATTAAAAATTACTGGCACACCCGCTTGAGTAAGAAATGCTATCAAGAAATACAAGCCGCCATCGAAGACAACCAGAATAATCCACCTGGAGTCGATTCCTTACTTCCCAGTACTCCAGAAGCATCAAACATGGATGGCTATAAGGAGTCTCCAATATCCTCAGAGCTATCTATTGATGATTATTCTTCATCAAGCCCCCCTGATCCCGCTGGTGAAATTTATGAAAACCAGACCATAAAAGAGAACATAGGTTCATCTAATACATATAGAGATCTCCAAAGTTTATTGGAGCAGTACTCATTTCCAATGGAAAATCTGTACAAGGTGGATGGCTGTGGGGCTACAGCTCAAGGAGGGTTATCAAAGGAAGAACTACAAATTATTTTTGAGCTGCCATTTCCAATGGAGGGTTCAGACATGATGGAAGGTTATGGGGCCATTCCATACCATGGAATTGAAGTATCAAATTCTCAGTGCGGGCTTCAAGAAGGTCCATATCTATTTTCTTCCAACTATGAAGGTGGCAATGATTTCTGGCCCTAATGGAAGCAAATGATGATGGGATCTAACAGTGTCTGTTTGCTCTTAATTTGTTTCTCCTCTTCGTATATCGTAGTTATTATATATATTATATAATGAGTACCTAGGCCCAGAGGCATCCTGCTATTTGTTTCGAGTATTATGAATATTATCGAGTGAAGCGGCCTTACAGCTTGTGAAAAAAAACAAAAAAAATTAAAAACGATGATGTCAATGTTTTTGTTTGTAAGCAACTTACATAGGAAAAACTCTTTTTTATTTTTAATATTCTTGAAAGAAAATTATTTAATGTTTGCAATAGAAAAACATTTAATTTGTCAAATATTATTTGATTACTGTCAACATATTGCATTCTTATTGGTGATTAGATTGGATAAAGCCCAGATGTCATTATAAAACTGCATAAATATGCTCACTTAGCGTATACTATCAGCACATTCCATGCCTCCACCCCACACGTTCTCCATAATAAAATAAGTGAAAAGCAAGCCAAAATAAATTACTCCTGGCATTAGTCTGGAGGTGAGAACTTTTTATTGGAGGGATTAACTAACTTTAAGGCAAATATTAATGAATTTTGAAAATCTAGTATTATCTATATTATAAATCTGGAAAGCCAAAGCTAAATGTAACAAATTGTGTGAAGTTAGATACACATTTAAAAGTATACTAGAGTTAGATATATCCTAAGCAACTTATATAAATAGTCTTGTAATCAGGATCGTCTCAAGAATATTTACGATCCTAGACTAGAGTTACTTTGTAATTGTATAAAAGAATAAAAAATAACGGTCACAAGCCTAACTCTTGGACAGGACCAAGAGCCGCGCTACACAAAAATAACAAAAGGATGGATCACCAAATCACCAATCCTTAAGCACAAAAACAAAGCAACCTGACAAACAAAAAAACATCCCAGGCTGCTGCAAAAAAAAGACAACCAGACCCTATACAGGTCCGCAAACACCAAACAAGAAGCACAATATACAGCTGCTGCCCAATCAACTAAAATACCAGCCTGTAGAATCCACCAAGAGAGGTCGGCGGCGGATTTCTCTTTGAAATTTCAGTGTCAAACATTTTATAATTTCAATATCAAACTTCCGGTTTACCGCTTATAAAAATCCGAACTTATATATCTATATAATATATATATAGATATATATATTATATATAATAATATATATATATATATATCAAAATTTCCTTATAGTGACATTTTATATAAGAATAACCTTCATATAGTCATAAAAAATTTTAGTCTCAACTTAGGTCAATTATAAATAAGAATAAATTTTATATTGTAATAAGTTATAATTTTTCTAATTCCCATCTTAAGGAACTTGCTTCTATATAGTAATAATTGTATGTATATTATAATAAAATATATGTTATGTTACATTAAATGTTTAAGATGAAATAAAATATTTATCTAAAGTTGTTTAAGACAATAATTTATACTTCAGAGTTGTTACCATATTTTTTATCTTGTAGGGACATAATAAGTCACAAACATGGACACTTTCTCGTTAAAACCAAAATATTTCTAACTGCATGTTTGGAGTTGGCATGAAACTTTTGATATTTCCGTACTATATTCATCTTCATGATTATCTCCTTTCTAATTCTTTTCTAATTCTGGATGATTTTTTTTTCACTTAAAATATACACGACTTGTTGCTCATTTGGATGATTAAGAAAGATATTATTATCCATTTGATTAGTGTAGTGAAGTTATTAAATCTGATTACTCAATTTTGTAATGACTCTTTGATGTTCCATACTATCCTAATACTACTAAAACAATGAATTGAAATTCTAATACAATTAAAACATGAATTATAAAATAATAATTCTTGTATTTACATCTCTATTAAGTTATAATCTTTTCATAATAATAAATTTAGTTAGTCCCAATATCATGATTATAAAGAGATTCTACTATATATTGATTTATGATTTAAATTTCTGGTAAACTAAAATATTCAAGCTACTGGGTAACAGAACATGTTCTGTCTTCTTCGATTTTCTATTCCTCTACAAACCACACAACAACTACTAATTATAGTTAATTTAAAAATGATTTTTTTTACTAATAATAATAATAATATTATTATTATTATTATTATTATTATATACTTGCTACCAACTATCAACCATGTTGACGTCGCCAGCCATCAACATAGTGCTAAATATAATATATGATGTGGTTGAAGGATTCGATATTTATATATTTTTTTTTCTAATAATTATAATAGACTTAGATATATCCTAAGCAATCTATGTAATCAAATCAATACCTTTTCTCCAATCGTCTATACAATGTTTCGGTCAATTATACAAATTACTACCGTTTTTTCCTCGTAGTGTCAAAACTTGTCTATGCAAGAGTGGAATTAATATAGCTCCATTGGTCTATCAATATAACATTAGGTAAAGACTAAACATTAGTAGGAGTTTTTGATACCAATATGAATTTGCCAAACGAATTGCTATACAATTACAAATAGTATAATCAATATTAAGATGTCAATCAAACATGAAAAGAGAAATATTTATATACTTAAAGTATTCATTTTCACAACCTGATCCGACACAAAAGGGTTGTGTTAGGTTAGGTCATTTTTCTAAACTCGACTTTTGTCCGGTTAGGATTTGCCTAACCTAATAACCAGAAGCTGAAAGTGCACACCGCTAATATCATGTATCAATTATTTTTTCTATCCTAATTGGCAGAATTTCTTATTACTTTTAATGTGATAAAATTTTATTGGCTTGGTGTATAGATGATAAAGTGCACATGGAAGACTCTCGCAATTGTTATTGTCACCACTAATTAATGACATTTGATGTTACATAAAACCTAAATTATTAAAAAGATAAGAAAAAATAATAGAAATTATATTAATTTAAATTGATGCCCTACATCACGGAGAAAGATATAAACAGATGACGTGGAACAAAAAAAATTAGCTTAAAGATGAGATGGTAGCTAAATGCCGAAGAATCTTACATAAATTATTTCTCACAAATTATTTCATTTTAATAATCTAAATGTGTTGTCCTTCGCATTCTTTTTGTTGCTAACAATAAAATTGTACGTACAGTAATAATACCATTCAATCCTCTCTTCAGGAGAAAACGAATGCATACCAGGTTGAAAGTTATCATATAATTACAATGGAACGAAGAATAGACTTTGACCTGAGTTTTCAGTTCTCGTTAAATCATTGCTAAATTTCTATGTTTGAATTTCAACATGTGATATGCAACTCTTTTTACCTTATTAAATTATATATGTTTTGTATCTTCCTGCTTCCTGGAAAGTTACAAGTTAGCCCGGCCTCAATAATTCAAGTAACTGTCACAAAATCTTTTTCTTTCAAATTTTATTTTAATTGTATAAAAGAATAAAAAATAACTGTCACAAGCCTAACTTTGGACAGGACCAAGAGCCGCGCTACACAAAAATAACAAAAGGATGGAGCACCAAATCACCAATCCTTAAGCACAAAAACAGGGCTACCTGACAAACAAAAAAACATCCCAGGCTGCTGCTGCAAAAAAGAAAAAAAAAAAAAACAAGACAACCAGACCCTATACAGGGGCAGCAAACACCAAAGCAGAAGCACAATATACAGCTGCGGCCCAATTAACTACAATACCAGCCTGCAGAACCCATCAAGAGAGGTCGGCGGCGGATTTCTCTAAAACCTCAATGTCAAACATTTTATAATTTCAATGTCAAACTTACGGTTTATCGTCATTAGAAATATGAAATTATATATATATATATATTGACACTCTATATATAAATTACCTTTATGTAGTCATAAAAAAATTTATTCCCAACTTTAACCAGTTATAAATAAAAATAATTTTTAATAAGTTATAGTTTTTCTAGGTCTTATCATAAGAAACTTGCCTCTACATAATAATAATTGTATGTATATTATAATAAAATATATGTTATGTTACATTAAACGTTTAAGATGAAATAAAACATTTATCTAAAATTGTTGAAGACAGTGATTTATATTTTAGAGTTGTTATCATATTTTTATCTTGCAGGTACGTAATAAGTCGACAACATGGACATCTTCTTGTTGAAGCCAAAATTTTTCTAACGGCATGCTTGGAGCTTTTTCGTATAAAACTTTTGGTATTTCCATACTATATTTATCCTCAGGATTATCTCCTTCCTCTTCTTTTCTAATTTTAGATGATTTATTCTTCAGTTAAAATATGCACGACTTGTTGCTTATTTGGATGATTAAGGAAGATATTAATATCCATTTGATTAGTATAATAAAGTTGTCGAATCTGATCACTTAATTTTGTAATGACTCTTTGATATTCCTTACTATCATAATAATACTTAAACAATAAATTGAAATCCTAATACTACTAAAACAATGAATTGAAATCCTAATACTACTAAAACATGAATTATAAAATAAACAATCAAAACAATAATTCTTGTATTTACACCTCTATTAAATTATAACCTCCTTATAGTAATACATTTAGTTGGTCTGAACTTTATAATTATAAAGAGGTTCTACTATATATATAATATATAATATATATATATATATATTATTGATTTATATTTAAATTTCTGGTAAACTAAATATTCAGCCGCTGGGTACAGAACTTGTTGGTCTTCTTCAATTTTTCTATTCCTCTACAAACCACACAACAACTACTAATTATAGTTAATTTAAAAATGATTTTTTTTACTAATAATAATAATAATATTATTATTATTATTATTATTATTATATACTTGCTACCAACTATCAACCATGTTGACGTCGCCAGCCATCAACATAGTGCTAAATATAATATATGATGTGGTTGAAGGATTCGATATTTATATATTTTTTTTTCTAATTTTATTACTAGATTTGCATTGCAGCGTTGTGGGTAGTTGAATTCATTTAGTATCAAACATTTTTGACAAAGTCCCAAGCGTGCAGCATATATTATATAATTGCCATGTGCAGAATTCCTTGTAATTAGAAATAATTATTTCTTTGCGTAAATTTATAAGAAATTATTATGGAAACTTATTTTATTTTCTATTAGTATGTCCTTTGTAAGACTCCTGGAATAAAAAAATCTATGAAATCAAGAATATATTTTATTCCACCAAGTGTACTATTAAATTTTAATTCAAATTAAAATTCCACCCTCTTTTAAAAGCTTCATGCATTATCTATTTTATTCTTTTCTAAAGTAACCCCTTTAACATAAAATTTGGATCAATCTCTGCATATTCAGTATGTGTAATTTGTCCCATAAATATTTTATGCATGCTGAGATTGAATCCTCTCAGCCTATGAACCCATTTTATGACAGAGTTAATATATTAACCATGTTGTATCAACATGAGCATTTCATGACTGATCTATTTATGACTTGTTTATTGTATAAGGACAAAAAATAAACATAATTATTTTATTAAGATTGTCCCCTCTTTTTCTAGCAAAAATTACTTTTGACTTGTGCTCTTGTTTGCTTATGTTTTAAATAATTGTTAGCTTGACGCGTTTAAAACTTTCTGAGAAGTTAATTAAGGAAGAAACTTAATTTTACACCATTGGAAATTACTAATGTGAGTCCTGATTGAAATAAAATGACATTTATCAATTATAAATCTATCTTTCTAGCTGGCTAGGAAGTCCCCTTTATTAAGCTTTTCCTTGATGTGTTCTTAATTATCATTGTAATCCTGAGAAAATTTAGATCTGTTTACTCATGTATATTAGTTATAAATAGCAAATTATGAGAGTAGATGTGAAAAAGTTGACTCCTACTAAGTGTTAAGATTGTGAAGCCAAATCAATCTAAATTCATATTACCTTAGGACATAGGTTTCCTAATATGTTTCTACGTAGGATTATTTTTCTTTTGAAATATAATTAAAAATAGGAATATAATTGTACTAGTAATTAAAATAAAAGTCCTATTAAGATAAGAGATTTCAGTCATATTAAGAATAATATTCCATATATTACTTATAGAAACGGGTCAAACCCTAAAGTTAGGTAATTAAATACAATAGAACACAAGACCACAATCAGGATATTACTTAGTTAAGAAATTAAGTGGGATGTATTTGAAATGAAGAAATTAAGCCTTTATTATATGATAAATGAACTATTTAATTATCACCATTCAACATTTTATTAGCCAAACAAAACTATTTATAATGTTGTAATTAACTGTCGTATAACATATTTCAGTTTAACCATGCACACAAATGTGAATTCGTATGGATGCGTTTTCAGTTGCTTAATTTCAAAATTAAAAAAAAAAAAAAAAAAAACCAAGATTTCCATCACCTAAGCTTGAAGGCATATGCATCCGAATTTAATTTCGTAATTTCAAAATAAAAAGAAAAAGAAACCAAGATTATCCATCACATAAGCTTGAATTAATATGCATACGGTTTTAGTTGTTTGATTTCAAAATTAAAGAAAAAAAAAAAAAAAAACCATCCCGCGTTGAATCTGGATGAGAATGAATATATATTTATAATAAAAATATTTAATTCTCCCTTACGGATGCATACATCCCGCGTTTAATGGTCATGTCATGGCACGAGGGGATGGACTCTGACTCGAGTGTTCATTGGAGACTTCCAAGATTAATGGTATATTATCAAATACTATAATTGGAAATTTGGAATTCAGCATGTGATACACTCATCTTAGTGTCCTAATTACTATTATATTTGGTCAAAATGCCGTTTCCTGCTTCTTTGAAACAAGTAAGTTAGACATTTTAATTCAAATAATTGTCACAAATAGTCATTGAGTCTTACTCAAAGTGTAGTTAAGTGTATATATTTAGACTTCGTGGCTTGTTTAATCTTGTGCTTGGACATATCTGCAAGACTGCAATTGGCTCATTTTTAATGGTGAAGCCCATCCTGGAGTCTCCCATCCTATTTGAAGATTCCATCGCAAGATTGTCCTTTTTCAAATAGTCTAATTAGAATAAAAAATGAATTCAATTATCATTTAAATATTTATTTTTAAAATATTTTCTGCCATAACTTAAATTCATGTTGAAAATAAAAACGATAAAATAAAATAACATGACGTACTAATTCAATAGGTTTCTCATTAATTATTTTCACAAACATTAATTGACAAATGTAATATTTCATACAAGAGCTAAATCATAATTTAACTTAATCTTCTACACCAATCTATTATAGATAATACTGACAATATAAGACTAAGATAACACATGTCTAAAAATATAAGATTTGTAATAAAACAAACATATTAAGAACAACATGGTATTCACCTCTTTTTTTGGGTAATAGTAATTTATAAAGAATGAAAAAATGGATCTCCAAACTGGAGACCTATACAAAATCTGAAAACTTGGACAGACCCAAGTACAAAACAAAAAACAAGGGGTGAATTTACACAATCTACAAGTGTAAAACACGTAGGCCACCTGAACAAACAAAAAAAGAGAACCAAATCTCCAAAAAGCCTAAGCAAAATGACCAGCATTATAAAACAAGTAGGCCACCTGGACAGACAACAAGAAGAGAATAAAATCTACACATCATAAATCCAAAAGCCAGCCACTAATATGGTTAGTAAATCTGTACATAAAGGTCTCACCGGCGTAACATCCAGCCCAGCCAACAAAATAAATTCCGCTCACCCCCGCATAATTACTCAATTGACAGCACAACATGGACCAACAAGTAGCAAGAGTTCCTCCTTGGAGACACATAGCTTTTCCATACAGCAAACTCTCACCAAGATACCGCATATCCCTAGAATCACTCCTGGAAGTTGTAGCTTTGAGGCAAACCATTAACACATATGCACCTTGTATTCTACAATTTATATTTTCCTCTTTTGGTAATTTAGATAATCTAATGAGTCAAACGAAGTTCAAACTAGGTGATACTATTTTGTTTTAAGAGAGTTGTACTTACGTTACCTCAACGCTGTATTCGGTCGGACACCCTTCATAATGCCTCTGTTAATTTTTAATCCTATAATTTAAAATTATTTATAATTTCTACTAATCAATTACATGAAAGTCATCCAGGATACTGCTGACCTAAGTAACTGTACGTCACCATTCACCAGCAATCTTCACAATTAATATCACATGTTAAATATAAATTTTTTTATTTTTTTATTTTTTTTTATGGATTATGAACATGCATGCATATATATTTGACTGATGAGTCCTCTGATAAGAACCTCAGCATGTTGAAGAAGAAGCCTATACAACATTAGCTCTTAATTAATTTGATGTATATAGATTCCCCTTCTTTCAAGTGGCTCAGCACTAAGCAACTTATCAGATTTTTTAGAAGAAAGAGAGGAAGAAATTATATATCCAACATATTGATAATTCTATGGCCTTGAAGATTAGAGAGTCTCTAATATGAGCGTGGATACCTCAAATAAAAAAAAAAGTTAAATAAAAATTCTATTTAATCTAAAAAATTAAATAAAACAAATTTAATTATGAGAATCTTAATCATAATTAAAAAAAATAAAAATTGTAAGCATTCAATATCTTAATTGAAATGAAAAACAGACAAGACCCTAGGAACAGATTAATTTGACTACTACATACATCACTACATTTATCAGGTTCGGAATGAAGAATTCACATATGCAATGCTTGCCAAAATTAACGTTGTTTTGTAAATATTATGAACTTAAATTTCTTGTGCGTTTGTGCTGCGGTTGTAGTTGCACAACGATGGCTGATCAAATTTTGCGGAGAGCAGAAAGAAAACCATGTTCAACTTATGTGTAACTGATACTAATTCTAGAAGTATCCAATCCTTGTCCAACGCTAATAAATGGCCTGACTTGTAAATTAATTGTACTCTTGTATAAAATATTTACATTTTGTCTTATATACATTGTCAGCTATATCAAATAAATTAATCTATGTTTTAGGAGGGACACCCTATTGAGTATGTATTATTTGCTTCTTCCTTGAAAGTCATTGTAATCATTTAAGAATGTTGAACTTTGAAACACGTTTTCCAATTGACTCGCATTAGATATAAATAACCATCAATCCTATAAGTTGCTTTTAGGTTAAAGTACTTGAACTGAGGTTAAATCTCCGAAGTTAAGATGGTGAAGGCTCGAGTTCAAGACTGTGAAAAGACTTAATCTGAGAAGAGGTTCATGGTCTCCTGAAGAAGACCAGATATTGATAGCTTATATCCGTAGATATGGCATTTGGAATTGGGCTCAGATGCCAAAGTATGCAGGTTGGGAACAAACAAAACCTAAATTGTTATGAATAATTAATGAGACTTTGTGATTTATACCATGGTTAACATTTCTCTTTCTTTATTTCTTTCTTTCTCTTCTTCTAGGTTTGTTAAGAACAGGGAAGAGTTGTAGACTTCGTTGGATGAATTACCTAAAGCCAGATATTAAGCGTGGAAACTTCACTGAAGAAGAAGAAGAAGAAATCATAATCAAGCTGCATCAAGAACTGGGAAATCGGTGAGTATTGTAATAACTATAGAAATATGTTTGGACATTAGTATTAATTTTTCATTTTGCATGATTAAACATCATGATTCGTTACGTCTCTTATTGGGAGGCTCCGTTCATTTTTTTTTTTTTTTTTTTACTAGTTAATAACTGGCAGAAATTAATTGGATATGTGAAGATGAACATTTTATATTATACCAACTTATTATATGTCCTTTTATCCATCGCTTTATCTTTCCGATTGCTTTTGTCTTAATTCCAGTCTTAATAATACAGTAAGCTCGTTTTCAAAGCTTATAGTTTGCACTGATTACATTCAAGTAATTACTTGTATAAAAAGATATATACTTCAGTGTGTAAAATGTTATCTAGTTAAAATTTACAACACTTTTTTTTTTGAAGTTCATGATGTTTTGGGTTCTAATAGGTTTTGTAAGTTAATTTCTTGCAAATTTAGAATAACTTATAAATAAAACAATATAAATCTATTTTTAGAATCTTTTCTCAAACTAAATCAATTAACTCCTGGAATGATGTGTGGTATTGTGTTCTTAATTTTGAAGATAAAAAGGTTTTACTGGTTCTAATTAATTTTAAACTCCGTATGGTGCATGTTGTCAAAATAATAAAAAATTACGAGATCTTTAACAAAAAAAATATTTATATATATAAAAATCGATCTTTGTGTTTTTGTATTAATGTAAAAGACTTCAATGGAATAAAAATAGATCAGCTGAGAATAGGAAATAATTTATGCTTTAAACAATGTATTTATTTTGTGAATCTTTCGAGACCTAGTTATTATATATATATCTTGAAATCTTTTCATACATTAATAACATTTGTGTCTTGTGCTAATATCAGATGGTGCATTATTGCCTCGAGACTGCCTGGAAGAACAGATAATGAGATTAAAAATTACTGGCACACCCGCTTGAATAAGAAACGCGTGAAGAACAAACGGAAGCCAACAACTGAAACACAACGGCCGCTATTAGAGCCTACCAGAAGCATTCGTCTGAAGGCGGTTCCTCATCTATCAATGCTCCATATGCATCCAACTCCGACAACTATAAGGCTTCTCCAATGTCCTCAAAACTATCAGCTGATGATTATTCTTCATTAAGCTCCGATCCTACTAGTGAAATTTACCAAAAGCAGATCCTAGAAGAGAAAATCGATTTATTTGAAGCATGTAGGGAACTTCAAAGTTTGTTGGAACAGTCATTTTCGATGGAAGGATTGTACATGGATGAAGGTTATGGGGCTACAGGTCCTGGATTTATGGTTCGAACTTCTCAGGGAGAGTTTTCAGATGAAGAACTCCAAAATTTATTGGAACAACCGTTTCCAGTGGAGGGTTCGGACATGATGGAAGGTCATGGGGCCAAGGATCCTGGATTTGTGAAGCCAATATCTCAAGGAAGGTTTTCAGAAGAACTCTAAATTTTATTGGATTAGCCATTTCCAATGGAGAATTTAGGCATGTTGGAAGGTTATGGAGCTACAAACCTTGGTTCCATGGTATCAACTACTCCCCAGGTGGGGTTCTTAAATAAAGAATTTCGAAGTTTAATGGAACGGCCATTCCCGATTGAAAGCCTTTATGGGGTGGAAGGTTATGAGGCTATTAAAGACCTTGGAATTGAAGAATCAACTTCTCAAAAAGGGCGCCAAGAGGATCCATATCCATTTGCTTCCAACTACGATGGCGGCAATGATTTATGGCCCTATTTTCTAATGGAAGTAAATGATAATGGGATGTGACATTGGGACATTGTCTGTTTGCACTTAATTTGTTTCTCCTCTTCTTATACTATAGTTATATGAAAAGTGTTAGGGTTGGTGCCCTAGAGCCAATCAATTATTGTAAAATTGACTTTTTATAATAATGTTTATTCATCAATAAAAGACAATTTTCTTTTATATCATATAAATCATAATTGTGTGTATTGATATATGTTTTTAGAATAGTAGAACCGTGATGAGGGTATCAAGTATTTTAAATCTTGATAGTGAGAACCCTATGATCACATATGTGACCATTCTAGAAATGTCCGTAGCGTCAATATTATTCTGACCAAGGACGCAGATAATACGGTAAGACTATCATAGTGTTGAACGACCCTGTTAAAAGACAATGACTGATCTTACTTGTCAAGGTTGTTTGCCGACAACCTGGTGCGTCACATGGGTGCTTGCTGTAGGCAAGTTCACTGGATAGACTCACCAGAGGATTCCATATAGATGGTAATCCCAGTGTCTATGAAATAAATCCTCTAACGAATGATGGTGTATGTGATCCTTAGACTTGAGATCACCGGAGCGCGTTGTGCATCGATTGATGTAGTTTGACACCAGTCTAACGTGGTTCTATTCAGAGCTATCAATATGTTAGTGATTGACTGCATTGAGAAGTGTATCAAGACTATGATGGATCAACAGAGGATTCATCACTCCCGGGTATGGGAGAAGTTATCTCACGGCACAATTCAGTGAATGTTAATGACACTAAAGCTATGGCCATAGTGGGATTGAGTTGTTGCTCAATCTAATTTATTATTCTGGTTATTGGTCCAGTAACTGAATACAAAGACATCGAAGTTAACTGAGGTTAACACTATTTCTGTACCTCAGCCTCGATGAGATAACAGATGATGAAAGGACCAGTTTGCACGGTAATCATATCATTGATAGGCAAACTGTTTCGCTGAATCCGAATCTATCGGGTGGCCATGATACCTTGCTGGAGGCCAATCTTAGTCTTTGTTTAGTGAGACGATTGTTTGATGTCAATTTTGAGACTACTCACTGCTGATATGATGAGAAGCCTTCGGGTCACACACATAGAAGACAGATTAAGGATGAATTGGTGAGAAAGGGTATTTTCGTCATTTGTGATGAAAGGGCATTTCCATCATTTATGATGGAAATGATATTTCTGTCTTTTGAGATGAAAGAGTATTTTGGTAATCTCACAATGTAATTAAATATGCTGAGGTCGTTGCCTATATTTAATTTCATATTGAAATTAAAATTAGAGAGATTATGTATTTAAATATTATATATATATATATATATATATTATTTATTTTAATATTTGATGATATTACTATTAGTGAAGATAATATATATGAAATGTGAAATTCCTATTTGAATTAAAATATTATCATATTAAATTATTGATGATATTAATAAAGATAATATATGAATATGAAAATCATATTTGAATTGAATAAGATGCCATGTGGATTATTACCTTGTTGGTAAGAGGATTTACTATTCCAGTCATGGAATAAATTTATCCTAACTAGATTAGGTTTAATTTTTGTTGCTATAAAGGCAATTAAAATAAAATGTGAGAACACATTAATTAAATCCAAGCCACTCACCTCACTCTCTCTCACATTTTTCTCTTGGTGGAGAAGGGAATTTTTCTTGAAGAAAAATTATGCATCCTTTTTTATTGTGTGTCTTGCTGGCACTTGAGAACGCAAGTCGATCTTCATCCTGTCTTCATGTAGATACTGAGAGTTCACTTTTATCTTCAAGTGGGAGCAATTCGTATCGAATGAAGGAGCCTCCAAACGCTGGTCTGAAATCTTGAAATTTTATATTCAATATCATTTCATATGTAAATAACGTAAATCGGGTATAAGGTTCTTGGGTTCAATGTTGTTGTTGGGGATTTTATTTTTAATTTCCATTGTGCAAACCCCATCAGCGACTAACAGTGGTATCAAAGCCAGGTTATACCTTTTACATTGTTATTTGACGCTTGGTTGAATTGATTTCGATGTGTATCGATTATGTTATTGCATGATGTGTAAAAACTGATTTTTGTGTGTGTTAAAAATCTGCTGCGGTTGATGTGCTGCTAATTATTATTATTATTTTTTTTTTTGCATCTGTTTTTGGGGGATTGAAATCAAATAAGACTTGATTCTAATCAAAGGAGGATGTTGCCTTGTAGGGTGGCGTGTTGCTGTTGTGTGCTGCCACGCATGACAACAACAAGAAGTAGCAGCAATAGTGCGCAAACATGCACTGCTACTTCACATATTGCGTGCAGCTGTTGCACACTGCCGCACGGGGAGGAGTGCTGGCCACATGCTATAGCATGTGGCCTTGGGCTGTGCTGCCGCAAATGGCACAACAGCAGCCTTGTGCGACTACACCAAGGCTATTGCCGCATGCAGCAGTGGCGCATGTGAATGCGCTGCTATTGTCCTTTTGATTAGCTGCTATTTTGGGGCTGCCCTATGGTGGCCAAGTGCTCATAGCACTTGGCCTCGGTTGGCACTTGGTTTTTCATCCAAGGGCTTGATCTGGTGTGCGTTAAAACATGCACAAAATCTAGATTTTTTTTGGGCAGCCCATGTAAAGATGCAATGAGCTGAATTTTAGGCCGTGATCGCATTGTTGTGTGATATTTTTAATCCATAATTTTCTAAAAAAATGTTGCTGCATGTTAGAAACATTCCGGAGGCCCAATTGAGTGAGGCTTGATAACAAGGGACTAAAATGAAAATTTTAAAACTTGTTGGACTTAAATGTAACAGTGCCAAAATTCAAGGGGTAACTGTAATTTACGAACCTAATCAAAATTAAATTTTGATTGTTTATGCATGATTCTTGTTTGTGAATATGCATGGCACTTGGTGCAGAAGCCTACGAACGTAGTTTAATTGTTTTGGGTTATGTAATTTAAAATAGGGCCTACGTGCCTTGCCTTTCTCTAAATCTCCAATGTAACTTCTTTCTCTCATCTCACTTCCCTCGAATGTAACTCGAGGTTTCTTTTCAATAATGTAAAATATAATTTTATTTTTGAAGGTTGTGTAATATTCGAGAAGAAGAAGCGATGGAAGGGAAGGAGGCGAAATAACTTGAAGAATCTATTTTCTTTTAAACCTAGGTTGACCTACCAATTCCTCTTGACTTGAGGAAATTAGTTTTAGTTAAGGCTATGCACCAACACGTTTATTTTATGCTTAGTATGCATGCTAAGGGTTATATTATGACTATAACATGCTAAGAAAGATAAAATTGGTGAGACATAAAAAAAAAAAAAAAAAACTTCAACTAAAGTATATTAAGTCAAAATTGAAATGCCTTCCATCACCATGTCTTTAATCAAACCACTGTTCGTTGGAACCTTGTTTGCCAAAGTGAAGGGTACACTTCTACAAGTGGGAGGTTAAAGTTCATTTAAGTTTTCCTTAATGGTGATGGGTTGACCAAAAATGATGTGTTTTGCTTGTTCGCCAAAGCGAAGGTTGATAAATATGTCATAGGCATAGTAGAAAAGTACACTTGTTATGTGTACGTGGCGGCATGTAGTGTCCACTCTACTGATACTGAGAATCACACTTGAGGACAATGGCTTCGATCGTCGTATTGTGTGATTGGCTTGTTTCACATTTGAGGTTGGTAGTGGTAGCTATCAACTGATGTGGATTAAGTTTCTTGGCCTACCTAATCAATCCATTTTGGCTTGTTCGCCAAAGCAAAGGTTTGAAATGGGCTAGATGGGATCTCAGTCTACTAGGAAAGCCAACGGGCTTTCCTGAGTTAATAGCGAGGTCTATTGGCTTGAGAAAAATAGTGGGAGCGCTTTTAATAAAGACCATATCAAAATAATAATAAACATTATATTGACTTTACTTTTTTGTATTGCAGATTCATTTAAAAATGAGCAATATCAACGTACGATCGATAATTGAGAAAGAAAACAGGTTGGCTGGATCTAATTTCTTGGATCAGTATCGAAATCTTCAGATTGTACTGAATTCCAAAAAGAAATTATATATCCTTGGCAAGCCTTATTTGGCTGAGCTTGATCCTGATGCCACTCAAGAAGTAAAGGAAACTTACCAAAGGTTCCTTGACAATGTTGATACTATTCAATGCCTTATGTTAGCATCGATGACACCTAAGCTATAAAAGCAGCATGAGAATATGGACGTTGCTGCCATAATTCTACACCTCAAGGAGCTTTTCGTAGGAAATACTCGACATGAGAGGTACAAGGTGTTGAGTGCATTGTTTAGAAGTCGTATGACTAAGGAAGCCCAAGTTGGTCCTCATGTGCTCAAGATGATTGGGTACATAGAGAGGCTTGAAACTTTGGGATTTGGGTTGGATGTAGAATTACAAATGGATTTAATTCTGCAATCCTTACTTGATTCTTTTGCACCATTCATTATGAATTTCAATATGAACACGATGGTGAAATACCTGTAAGATCTTTTGAACATGTTGAGGACTATGGAGCAGGACATGAAAAAGTCCAAGCCTGTTTTATTGGTTACTGCCAATAAAGGAAAGGGTAAGGGTAAGGGCAAGGGAAAGGCCAAGGCCAATCCCAAGCCTAAACCCAAAGGACAGGATGCTCTTAAGCCCGAGGGTGGCGTTGGGAAAGGTGGGAAGGTAGTATGCTTCTATTGTGGCAAGCCTGGCCACTAGAGGAAACACTACAAGGCTTTCCTCGCGAATAAAAAGAAGCCAGACGCTTCGACTTCAGGTATGTACATGATTGAGATTAACTTCTCTCCTTCAACATCTTGGGTCATTGACACATGGTATGGTACTCACATTTGTACTGATGTGTAGAGACTAAGGCAGAGTAGATTGCTCGCCAAGGGAGAAATGGACCTACGAGTTGGAAATGGAGCATGTGTGGCTACATTAGCTGTAGGGACTTATTGTTTATCTTTGCCCATAGGCTTATTATTGGAACTCAAAGATTGTTATTTTGTACTTGTAATTTCTAGAAACATTATTTCAGTATCCGCTTTGGATAATATAGGATATCGTTTTGAGATTTCTAATGGATTGTTGTCCTTTAGTTTGAAAGGTATTCTATTTGGAATTGCAAGGTTATATAATAGATTATGTGTTCTTGATTTAAACAGTAAGGATATTCTCAACATTGAAACTAAGAAAGCTAAACATAGCGATCAAAACCATACATACATCCGACATTGTAGATTGGGTCATGTTAATCAGACCTGCATTACAAAACTTCAAAGGAATGGAGTTTTGGACCCTTTTGACTTCCAGTCATTTGAGGTATGCAAGTCATGCCTTTTAGGCAAGATGACCAAGTCACCTTTCACAGGACAAAGTGAAAGGGCTACTGAACTATTAAGCATCATCTATAGTGATGTATGTGGTCCACTAACAGTTGAAGCCAGAGGTGGATATTCCTACTTCATCACATTTACTAATGATTTTAGTAGATATGGTTATGTCTACCTTATGAGACATAAATTTGAAGCCTTTGATAAGTTCAAAGAATTCAGGAATGAAGTACAAAATATGTTGGACAGAAATATTAAGGCTCTTCGGTCGGATCAAGAAGGTGAATACTTAAGCTCAAGGTTTTCTGAATACCTAAAGGAGTGTGGGATAATATCACAACTCACCCCTCCGTATACACCCCAACACAATAGAGTGTCTGAAAGGAGGAATAGGACCTTGCTCGATATGGCTAGGCCCATGATGAGTTTTAGTGATCTACCCACATCATTCTGGGGTTATGCCCTAGAGACTGCGACTCACACATTGAACCGTCTGTCGTCAAAGTCTATCGATAAGATTCCATTTGAACTATGGAGTGGGCGAAAGCTCAACTTGTCTTATCTAAGGATTTGGGGTTGTAAGAAATTGACTTCAAACAAGCTGGGCCCAAAATTCTGTAACTGTATATTTGTGGGGTATCCGAAGGAGACCAAAGAATACTATTTCTACCACCCAGAAGAGTGCAAAATTTTTGTCACTCATATTAGTGTCTTCTAAAAAAATGAATTTTTCCTAAGAAGTAATAGTGGGAGAAAAGTAGAACTCGATGAAGTTCTAGAACCACAAGATACATTAGACCAAGGATGGGAAGATGTGCCACAAGTGGTGGTTGAACATCGTGAGGGGGTTACTCCACAATCTATGGATGAAAGTGAACCGCCTTAAGTAGCACTGAAGTTACATAGGTCTGGGAGAGTACGTCATAAGCATGAGAGATAAGATTTTCTCATGACTCAACATGCTGACGTACTGGTTTACCAAGACAATGAGCCCAGAACCTATGAAGACGTTATATCGGATGCAGATTCCGTTAAATGGCTTGAAGCCATGAATCTGAGCTGGACTCCATGTACTAGAACCAAGTATGGTCTCTGGTGGATCCACATGAAGAGATAAAACTCATAGGGTGTAAATGGGTTTTCAAGAAGAAGACTAACATGGATGGCAAGGTGCATACTTATAAGGCACGACTAGTTGCCAAAGGTTTCAAACAAATTCATGGTATTGACTGTGAAGAAACCTTCTTGCCAGTTACCTTGATTAAGTCCATCCGGATTATGCTTGCGATTACTGCATATCATGACTTTGAAATTTGACAAATGGATGTCAAAACAACTTTCTTGAATGGAAACCTTGAAGAAGATGTGTATATGACACAATCCGATGGCTTCATTCTTGATGGACAAGTTGATAAAGTATGCAAGTTGTAGAGATCCATTTATGGACTCAAGCAAGCTTCAAGGAACTGGAACATTCGTTTTAATGAAGTCGCAAAGGAATTTAATTTTATTAAGAACGAAGATAAGCCCTGTGTTTACAAAAGGGTAAGTGGGAGCATAGTGGCATTCCTGATATTGTATGTCGACAACATACTTTTGATCAGGAATGATATACCGAACTTGCAGTCAGTAAAGACTTGGTTATCCAAGTGCTTTTCCATGAAGGACTTAGGTGAAACAGCCTACATCCTCGGAATAAAGATCTACCATGATAGATCACGTAGGTTGCTTAGCCTAAGTCAGAGTACATACATTGATAAAGTGCTGAAGAGATTCAGTATGGAAGAATCCAAGAAGGGATTTCTTTTGATGTCACATCGTGTCTATCTCTCTAAGGTTATGTGTCCTAAAACACTCGATGAGAGAGATATATGCGTTAGCAATTGGATCCATCATGTATGCCATGTTGTGTCATCAGATTGATGTCTCTCTGTGCATTGAGCACTTGTAGTAGATATCAATCAGATCTAGGTGAGTGTCACTGGATAGCTGTCAAGAACATCCTTAAGTACTTGAAGAGGACTAAGGACATGTTCTTGGTTTATGGAGGGGAAGATGAGCTCACTGTAAGAGGATACAGTGATGCTAGTTTCCAGACAGACAAAGATGATTATCGTTCTTGATTCAAGTTTTTATTTTGTCTCAATGGGGGTGCAGTGAGCTAGAAGAGTACCAAGCAAAGCACTGTAGCAAACTCTACAATGGAGGCTGAGTATATCACATTATCCGATACAGCCAAAGAGACGGTCTGGATTAAGAAGTTCATCACCGAACTTGGTGTGCTCTCCACTATTGTTGATCCAATAGATATCTATTGTGACAACAATGGAGCAATAGCTCAAGCAAAGGAAACACAGTCTCACCAGAAGTCCAGACATATACTCAAACGGATCTCATCAGAGAAATGGTTGAAAGGAAAGATGTATAGATAAGTAAAGTGCATATTGATGACAATCTTGCCGATCCACTGACGAAGCCTTAGTCACAGCAGAAGCATGAAAAACACTTAAAGACATTCGACATTAAATACATGAATGATTGACTATAGTGCAAGTGAGAGATTGTTAGAGTTGGTGTTCTAGAGCCAATCAATTATTGTAAAATTGACTCTTTATAATAATGTTTATTAATCAATAAAAGACAATTTTCTTCTATATCATGTGAATCATAATTGTGTGTATTGATAGATGTTTTTAGGATGGTAGAACCGTGACGAGGGTATCAAGTATTTCAAATCTTGATAGTGAGAACCCTATGATCACATATGGTGGCCATTCTAGAAATGTGCGTAGCCCCAGTATTATTCTGACCAAGGACACAGATAATACGGTAAGACTATTATAGTGTTGAACGACCCTGTCGAAAGACAGTGATTGATCTCACTTGTTAAGGTTGTTTGCCGACAACCTAATGCAACACATGGGTGCTTGCTGTAGGCAAGTTCACTAGACAGACTCACTAGATGATTCCATATAGATGGTAACCCCAGTGTCTATGGAATAAATCCTCTAACGAATGATGGTGCATGTGATCCTTAGACTTTAGATCATCGGAGCACCTTGTGCACCGATTGGTGTAGTTTGACACCAGCCTAACGTGGTTTTATTCAAAGCTATCAATACGGTAGTGATTGACTACATTGAGAAGTGAATCAAGACTATGGTGGATCAACAGAGGATTCATCACTCTTGGGTATGAGAGAAGTTATCTCACAGCGTAATTTAGTGAATGGCAATGGCAATGACACTAAATCTATGGCCACAGTGGGATTGAGTTGTTGCTCAATCCAATTTATTAATCTGGTCATTGTTCTAGTAATTGAATACAAAGATATCGAAGATAACTAAGGTTGACACTATTTCTGTACCTCTGCCTCGATAAGATAACAAATGATGAAAGGATCAGCTTGCACGGTAATCATATCATTGATAGGCAAGTTGTTTCACTGAATCCGAATCTATCGGGTGGCCATGATGCCTTGGTAGAGGCCAATCTTGGTCCGTATTTAGTGAGATGATTGATTGGTGTTAATTGCGAGACTACTCACTGCCGATATGATGAGGAGCCTTCGAGTCACACACATAGAAGACAGATTAAGGATGAATTGGTGAGAAAGGGTATTTTCATCATTTGTGATGAGAGGGTATTTTCGTCATTTATGAGGGAAAGGATATTTTCGTCTTTTGAGATGAAAGGGCATTTTGGTAATATTTTTAAATATTATATATATATATATATATATATATATATTAATATTTGATGATATTAATAAAGATAATATATGAATATGAAAATCAAATTTGAATTTGAATAAGATTTCATGTAGATTATTACCTTGTTCGGTAATGAGAATTTACTATTCTAGTCATGAAAAAAATTTATTTCTAACTAGATTAGGGTTTTTATTTTTGTTGCATATAAAAGGCAACTTAAAATTAAAACAAAATGGGAGAACACTTTAATTAAATCCTAGCCACTCACCTCACTCTCTCTCATGTTTTTCACCTGGTGGAAAACATAATTTTTCTTGAAGAAAAATTCTGCATCCTTTTTGCTTTTGTGTCTTGCTAGCACTTGAGACTGCAAGTCAATCGCCATCCTGTCTTCGTGTGGATACTGAGAGTTCACTCTTATCTTAGAGTGCAAGCGATTTGTATCGATTTAAGGAGCCTCCAAACGCTGGTATGAAATCTGGAAATTTTATATTCAATATCATTTCATATGTAAATAACGTAAATCGGGTATAAGGTTCTTGGGTTCAATGTTGTTGTTGGGGATTTTATTTTTGTTTTCTGCTGCGTAAACGCCATCAGCAACTAACAAAAAGTAGGTGTAAAATGGCATACTGGTATTCGATGCTTGTATGGGTCGATTTACTAAACGTTATCACATACAGTACGAATTTTTTTTTTTTTATTTTTTTTTGTGAGTATGAGTAATTGCTTACTGCAAAAGATTAAAGCAATATGTTATGTTCTAGTTGTGAGCAACTTACAATATGGACTTTTTCATTGTCAATAATCTTGGAAGCAAATTGACTGTTTTAATAACCGACCTTGGGTGAAACCTAGCAAAGTGGTCAGGTCTCGAACTGATTGGTTGAACTGATTCGACCAACGGGTCAAATTGGTGATGTCAGCATGTCCAGAGTTTTGAAATCTAGCAAACGCACCCCTGAAGAATTCATTAGTCCCTACAAGTTTGAAATCTAGCAAACAAACCCCAAAAACAAATTATTGACGGCTAGTTGTTGGCAGCGACACACCAAATGCATATCCCACTCATCCTTTGAATCATTCCCCAGCAAATCTGCCTAAGATTTGGCTGAAATCAAGCCATTTTGCAGCAAAAATGCTATCGCTAGCATCGACAACCCAGGCCAAATAGAGCTTGTTTATGGAATCAACAACACTCCCCATCACCACGAAAGCACTCCCCTTAGCCTCTTGAAGAAAACCCATCTCACCCCCCTATTCGCTTCGCTAATCGTCGGCAACAGCTCATTGTTGTGGTCGTGCGGCTTTTGCCTTTTCTGGTCATTTCACTCACCGGAAATCACCTCCATCACCACCTTTCAACTCACCAGCACTTCCTCTCCAAAACCCCCCAATAGCCTTGCCATCGTCTACTCGGCGATTGTTGCCCTCTTCTCTAGGGTTTGCTTATTCGAGTTGTGAACAGTTGAAATTAGTGACTCGGCCCGACAAAGAACTTGGGTCTCGATTACACTAGTTAAATCGTCTGGGCCAGGCTGGGTCTTAAAACAGAGCAAATTAATTCTAATTAATTAAATTTTTTTTTTTATTATATAGAAAAACACCTTGGAGATCTAATTATGTTAAACCTTAGAACCGAAACATAATTATATTCAAACTAGGATTTCAAATACTAACACTTGTCAAAAACTATGACAAGTCTTATGCTAACATCAAATTTGTGTGGTTATAAAGAGTCTAATATCATCAGAGCTATCTACTAATGAGTATTCTTCATCAAGCGCCCTTAATCCCTTTAGTGTAGTTTACAAAAACCAGGCCATAAGAGTGAACATTGGTTCATCTGAAACATTGGAAGATCTCTAAAGTTTATTGGAGCAGTCATTTCCAATGGAAAAACCTATACATCGTGGAAGGCTATGCAACTATAGCTCAAGGTGGGTTTTCAAAGGAAAAACTCCAAATTGTTTTGGAGCAACCATTTCCAATAAAAGGTTCAAACATGATGAAATGTTATGGGGCTACAGATCCTAGATTTGAGATGCCAACTTATAAGGGAGTGAAGAGATTTTGACTAAAAAGGAAAAAGAAAAGGAACATCACAAAACTTGTCGAGAAAAGTGGTTAGACCAACTAAAAAGAAGAAAATACTATTGGGAATTTCGTTAATTGATCTTCAGACAAGGCGGTGGTGCTTTTACATTGTATTTACAATGCTAAATGCAACGTTTGAGTTGTGAATTTACAAAATAGCCCCAGAGTATTTTATTACTTAACTTTAGCTAAATATTCCCTCTTAGATTTTTTTATTTTATTTTTGTCTTTATCTCAATATTCTCCCTTAAACTAAGCTAGCTTCCTTCTTGTCTTCAGCTCAACATCTTCCCTTGAACCAAGCCCAGTTCATCATGGTTCATTTTCTCTAATAACGTGTTGCAATAGTCATAACAGACAATCATTCCCAAGTAGCATAATCAGTAATCAAGTAGTTACAGTGTACAACCACACTAGTATAAGTAGTAGACCAGAAAGCACTACCAAGTAGCAACAATAATGAAGTAGCACAAGTACACAACTAAACCAATACAAGTAGTAGATCAGAAAGCACTACCAAGCAACAGTATCAAAAAAATTGAGACCTTACAACTTCAATAGGCTTGACAAATTTTCACCACAATATTCTCTCCGTAGCTTAGAAATATCAGAAACGCATCAATAGAGCAAAAAAAAAAAAAAAAAAAAAAAAAAAAAAAATTTCATTCAGGTAAGACAGAGGCTACATTTAGTTTCTTGCCCAGTATATTGAATCTGCTCCCAGATAAAGCCTTGGTCAGGATATCTGCCTTTTGAAACTCTGTAGATACATATTGAATAGCCAAGTTTTTTCCTGCAACTAGCTCCTTAACATAGTGTACATCTATCTCTATATGCTTGGTTTCTGGTATGAAAGATAGGATTGGATGATAAGGCTCCAACACTCATGTTATCAAACCAGATGATAGGAACCTGCTTTAGTTTAATTCCTAATTCCTTAAAAAGGTGTTGAACCCACACTACTTCAATTGCAGCCTTACTCAAGAACCCATATTCAGCTTCAGTAGATGATAGAGAGACTACCTTCTGCTTCTTTGAGCTCCACTAAACTAGGTTTTCTCCAAGAAAAACAACATATCCACTAGTTCGATCATCAACATCACTTGCCCAATTAGCATCAGCATAAGCTTCAAGAATAAAGTGGTTATGTCTTTTAAACACTAGACCATGCTGAAGTTTCCCTTTGATGTATTGCAAAACCCTTTTGTAGGCTGTCCAATGTGCTGTTGTAGGACTCTGACAGAATTGGCTTAGCTTGTTTACCGTAAAAGCTATATCGAGCCTGGACAAAGTCAGGTACTGCAAACCTCCAATGATGCTGCAATATAGTGTAGGATGATAAGAAAGATCTCCATCCTCTCTTACAAGCTTTGTGCCAATAGCCATGGGAGTACTGTAAGGCTTGCAATCTGTCATGCTGGCCTTGTCTAAAGGCTCTTAAGCATATTTTGTTTGGGTTAGTAATAGACCAGAAGTGTTCCTTCTAACTTCAACCCCCAAGAACTAGTTCATTTCTCCCATGATTTTGAGGGCAAATTGATCATTAAGGGTGCGTTTGATTCAGGGAATGTTGGATTATTGGGAATGTTATATTAATGGAAAGATAGATTACCTTGAATATTATTAGGAATCTTTAGGGAAATCTGTTTTGTTAGTTGGAATAAATTGGTGGGTATGTTACATTAATATTGTAAGTTTTAAATTCTTTTACCAAGTGAATTAAAACTTAAGCAGAAATTGTTGCTATGTTGATTTTAAGAGTCCATTAAATATAAACATAAAGCAACAAACATAAACCAAAGTAAAACACACAAGATTTTTACATGGTTTAGCAAAATGCCTACATCCATGGGACCAAGTCCAGAATGAAGCTAATCCACTAGGTTTACTTTACAGTTTAATTACAAAGTTAAAGATTAAGCCTTAGTTGCCAAAACACCCCTGTTTTGCATTGCTTCAATCTATACCCTTTGGTTAAACAATGTATAACCATGGCTAGCTACAGAAACACCCAAACATCTCGGTCAGCCTTGAGCTCCTCTCAAGGTACAAAAACAAAGATGCACTTCAGTTGAAGAAGCTCAACAAGCTTCACTCATCAGTAACAAACAAAACCGTAGAGAGTAAGAACCCATTTTAGGTACTTGAAAGAAGGTATTTTTAAGCTATACCTAAGCATAGAAACCTGACAAAAACGAAGGAAAAATTTAGAGAAATTTCATGTACTATTCAAAGAAATATCAAGCTTAAGAAAAAGTGCAATGGAGAAGAGTTTATATAGGAAAACAACCAGCCATTGCAAGGACAAGTGGCAATGAAACCTATATTGAATTTACCTTTATAAAAGTTAAATCCAATATCAAGATGAGACCTATCAAAGAGAATAAAACTTTCTAGCACATTGAATATAAATTTGACAGGTGTAAAGGACCACACAAATATCATAAAAAAGAATAAAACAACTTATACATTCTAGAAGCTCAATACATGTAACTCAAATAAAACTGCCAGATACGAGGTGATCACTCTAACTCAGAGGTGCTCACTCGATACTGTAGATTACCAATATAAGAGAAGGCGGTTACTTTAAACATGAGGTCATCACACTGGAAATTAAACAAATGATTGTGCAATATTCAAAGTGAAATGTTCATACGATGACTAGCGTTACACCACTAGAATCATAAGTTGACAAAATAACTTAAATCTTCCTCTTTTTGTCAAACTTGTGAACAAAGCACAATCTTTTCATTCATAAACCTATCTCAATACATATCAACAATCAATCAACAAGAGACAAGAATTAAAACAACACAAAAACATGTCTCATGAGGACATAACCATCAAGGCATAGTGATAAGTATGAAACAAAGGCAACAAGCAAAACATAATTGGAATGGTTCAATTAAAAAATAGTTTTGCAAGATAAAAAATTGAACTACAAAACTCCCCCTCAATTAGTATACTCCCCTTGGGTAACTAAACCAAGTCACATTCAAATGATTTATCAATAAATGGAAAAAAGAAGGGTTAGTTCAGTTTACATCACAATTAATCAATATGAAATCGGATAACAAACCAACTAAGCATAAAACAATGTTTGATTGGTTCCTGCACATGAATGAAACAACATCAGCAAAGACAACTTAATCAATATTAAACATGTAGTTTAAAAAATATAACCAAAAAAAAAAAAAAAAATCACTGCACAAACCATAAACCGTAAGAACAAAAACTGTATTGGTACCAACAAAAGTGATTATAAAAGTTCAACAAAAATAAAATCTAGCAAGTGATCACTTTGAGCCTCAGAGTGATCTCATCAGAAGTAACAATCAACAAGGAAAACGATTATAAAAGTTCAACAAAAATAATATTTAGCAATTGATCGCTTAAGCCTCAGAGTGATCACATCAGAAGTAACAATCAACAAGGAAAAGATTCAGCTTTTACTCCCCATATTTGCTTATAGTTTCTCAACCTTGCGAGCACACAAAATTGAAAAAATTCAAACAACTCATCCATCAAGTGGTGGCACAAATGTTAATGTGAGTATACGAGGATCATTTTCATAATTCAAATCAACAAATCAGTGAGTGATGACTGTCAAAACTTATGTGGCCGCTGTGACACAAGTTGGTTATCACATGAATACTCAAGGTGGTGACATAGACACAAAGGCAGTAGACTAAAAGCACTTGAAACTTAAAAATAAAGACAAGATGGTCATGAGATCAATCAAAAATTTCAAAATATTTAAAGAGACAAGTCATATTGATATGATTAGAAGACACAAAAAATCATTTCTCAACCTTTGAAAGAAATGCATAAGGAGTATCTCATCCAATGAAAATTCAACAACCTAAAGTAATCAGTCCTTTAAGTCAATATGAGCAACAAAAGCAAACATTATTTATCATATGTGTGTGTAGTGTCCTCAAGGGGCAAGTTTGACTCATTGGTCAAATTTGAAATAAAAGCGACTCTCCCTTCCCTCATGCCCTTTTTTTCTTTTGATTAATTCTTTTTATTTTTGAACATAATCTCAACATTATGTATTCTTTTTCACATCGATACAGATTAATGGGCATAACACTCAAGAGGTAACCAAGTGTAGCTTTCGCACTTTGCAAATAGGTAGCTCTCTACATGGTAGATTTTCCAAGGACAGACAAGTCTCTACATCCTAGAAAGTACTCAAGTATGACTTTCACACTACAAATAAGGCAGCTCTTTCACACGGTGACAAGAAATATGCATTAAATACTCAAAAAAAATGAAAGAAAGTTGTTATACTTCTTGAGGTGTTGAAAATCAAGGTGGACATATCACTCACACACATTTCAGAGAGAGAAGCAATTCTTTATGACTCAACACAGATCACATACACTTGTAACTTTAAAAACTAAGAAAATTTTCCTCATGACATTATTAAAAGAAAAAAGATCTACTCAAGTTGAGTTAGTGTAATACTCTCTCTCTCTAGCTAGTAAACTCAGAAAATAACAGTAAAACTCACAAAATATATATAAGAAAATATATATGTAGATGAGTATAAAATAATGGGCCCATAATTAATTTTCTTTAAATACAAATCTTTATAAAATATAATAAAGTCATAAAACATCAACTCGATAGTGTTGCTCAACCCTTCCGCTACGTGACGTTCCAAGCGACCACATCTCACCTATTACTTGCAAAAACATTGAAAACAATGGGGTGAGCACTAATTGCTTAGTAAGTAAACACGCTATGCTACTCTTCTCTCTCCGTTGCTTCAATTCTGAATTTCTTTCCTTACATCACACCTCTCTATTCTTCTTTGTTCTTTCTCTATTCTTTCTAATTTCTCACTACTCATGATAATAAACATGGTATTATGCGTAGGTATGATGCAAATGCACAAATGCATAGAATGTGCATTTCCTTTTCTGTTTTTTCTATTCTATTTTCTGTTTCTTTTCTCTGTATGTCTTTCCTTCTTTCTATCTTTTTCTATTGTTTCTTTCTTTTTTCTGTTTTTTTTATTGTTTTTATTGTTTCTTTTCTTTCTATTGTTTCTTTTCTCTTCTTTTCATTCTTATTCTCTTCTTTCTCTTCTTATTCTCTTCTTTCTCTTCTTTTCTTTCTTATTCTTTTCTTTTCTTATTTTTCTTATTCTTTGCCGATTGGACTCGGTTGAGGCATAGATTCGGAACCCTGGCCGTGTGATTGAGTACAATCCTTATCTACATGCACTCTTACGGACTGTACAAATTCTTCTTCTTCTTAAGCCGCTCACTAAAGGCGGCGTGCATGTAGGACTATTCTTCTGGGTACAGTCCTCATCCACATATACTCTTACGGACTGTACAAATTCTTCTTCTTCTTAGGCTGCTCACTAAAGGTGGCGTACATGTGGGAATATTCTTCTTCTTGTCACTCACGGGTTCCCCATCGCAACAACCTTCTTTTCTTTTATCTTTTTACACTTCTTTAGATAAAATTTCAGATTTGAACTTCTTTAATATTTCACATTTCTTTCTATTTGTTCTTTAACTTTAATGTTCATTATTGCTATTTAATGCTCTTATGAGTATGAATACATGTAAATGGGCTCATGCCTATTATTCTTTCCAAATTCACATGTTTGGATGCAATAATGCAATATAGAATGTGAACATGTCATTCTCTACCATCTACCAACTCATCTCAAGATATCAAATAATTATAATCATGTATGCACTTCTCTTTGACATTACATCAAACAATTTATATGCACACATCAACTCTAATTTGGCTACATTTCTACCTCTCTTCTAAGCCACCAAAATTTGGAATAAAACAAACCAAGATTAATGTCAAACCTGTCCAGGATTCACACTCCATAAATTCTACTCCAATTCTTCCATAATTCATCCAAACTCTCATCAAACATCAAGCACACAAACACTACTTCTCATGGATAAATTCTAACCATCATTCAATATCCATTCCATCAACAATTCTTCATAAATAAGCATATACATGCATAAAAGAAATTCTCTTCAATTCATCCAAACTCTCTTCCTCTTTGTTCTTTAATGTTCTCATACATATGTATGTGCATGGAAATATGCTCATTCTTTGCTATTCTTTCTAAATGCAAATGTGAGAATGTGAGGATGCATTATGGCATATAAAGATATCATTATGGAACTAGTATTCTCTACCAACAACATTCCCATACTTGAAATCAATCATAGATTATTAGACTAAAAATAACTAATAAATTGGAGGTACTTTTGAGGTAGTCATTCTGCGCATGTCATATTCAAGAAGACATATCTCAAGCTATACACCTTGGATTGCTATGATCTTGGTCTCATTTTAAAGCTTAGAGAAAGGGCTACAACTTTTATGTTTAGGTTTCAGCCTTGTTCGATGGGTAAGATGCTAAAAAATCACTCAGAAGGTCACGGATTTGACAGGGCAACCATGGTAACATGTTTTCTCTTAGGATTTTCATCAAACAATTCATATGCACATGCTACTACCATGTTGGCTACACTTCCACAACTCTCTAATTCAACCAAATTGTGAGCCAAAAACTCACTAAATTGAGTATCAAACCTGGCCGAATTTCTCACTTCTCTACACTCCAAAAATCTCAACACAAAATCTTCCACAACTTCACCAAATCATCACATAACCATACACTACTTCTCATGGCTAGAATTTATACATCAATAAACATAAAAAACAGCCCATAATTCTCTCATACCATCACATACAAACATGCAAAAAAATTCATTGAACAAAGTCTTGCTCAAATTAAGGTTCAAATTAGGTTTACTTACCTTGAATTTGAGCAACTCCAACACTATACTCCCTCTTTGGTAGAATTCCCTCCTTCTCAAACCCTAAGCATATACAACCATAAGAATTCAAAACTTTAAAATTTAATCTCACTTCTTGGTGCAAGAATCTTATCTTTGGATGCTTAGGATTGAAAATCTATCAAAAGTTAGCCAAAATCCTATGAATTTCCCTGGAAATTTAATGAAGAAATTTGAGAGAATTTGGGTACAGAATGGCTTGAATGGAGGGTAGAGTGGCTAGGGTTTCTCTTCTTCAACTCTTAATATCATAAAATAATATATATAGATTCCCATTTTATCCTTGCACTTTCTAAAAATTCCATCTATGTCCCTTAGTCAATTACAAGAATGCCCTCATTTTTATTATCTTCTCCATGTTATTCTATTTCTTTTCACTCCCCACTTTTTCAACTAATTATGAGTGAAAAGAGCATTTTACCTCTAATGACAATTTAAGGGATTTTCTTCACACTTTTCAAGATAACTTTAACAAAATTCAACTAAGGGTATAAGGGCATAAGTAAAGCTACATACCTCAATGTGAGCGTTACAGTTAGTCCAGCAGACTTCCTCAAATTCACAAAAGTTTGAAAGTCTAAAGCCTTTGTAAATATGTCAGCAAGTTGGGACTCCGTGTTTACATGTGCAAGTGAAATAACCTTATCCTCAACTAAGTCATGAAGATGACCATATTTATAAGAAACATGACCATTTTCCAAGCATTCAAACTTAGAGAAAAAATATTTGTTACTTGTCATGTATCTAGAACAACCACTATCGATTTGAGAGACAGGCAAAGAGGGATGTGGAACAACACAGTTAGCGCTAAGCTTAGGTTTCCACATTTTGTGGTTTTTGAAAAAATTGTTTTGATGTGATAACCTGAGAAACTGAGGTGGTAACCTTACTATATTAAAATCATTATCTCCAATACATCTTTTCAAATACGAAATGAGTTTAAAACAGTTTTGTCTGATGTGACCTTTATTTTGGCAAAAATGACAGATAGGAATAAAACGTTTTACCATCAAGGTCTGATCATTTGGTGCAACAACAGATTTCTGAATTGATTGAGAGGCTTTCACAAAGGTGGTCACTCCAGGTTTGGAAGTGCCAGCACCAGGAGAGAATCCCAAACCAGTTTTATCACCAAACATCTTCCCTTGTCCAAGAACTTCATGAAGCTTGTAGGAACCTGCATTTAACATTTCGACAATGGCCTTGGCCTTAGTTAGTTCATTTAAAGCTTGATTCAACAAAATTTCTTTATTGGACAAGTCATATAACAAGGCTTTCATTTTGTCATTCAAAATTTTCTTATCTTCTGACAAATGAGATTTTTCAGTTTCAAGAGATTTGATTCTCTTGATTCCTTTTAACTAAGCCTCAGTCATAAGCCTCTTGTTGCTCTTTGTAAACATCATTAGAGTCATCCAACGACACACTATTAATGTCCTCTTGGTTAGTCGTAAAGGCTAGGAATTGTTCATTTTCTAGTGTGTCATCATGACAGACATACAAAGTTTAATCCTTTGCAAGTGCACGAGTCGCAATCGTAGCATAGTGTGCGAGTAGGGGTTGATCCCACATAGACTGGAAGTGCTCTCGCAATCCTAGAAACTAAGCCTTGATGAGAGTAACAAGATTTGAAATAGAGAAAACATATAAATGACACTAAAGTAAATCTAAATCTAACTATCTACAAAGAATCCTAGGGCTCTAACTCCTTCATAATTATTAGGCTACGTGTTCATCATCAAACTATCGTTCCCCCAACTCCATTCTAGGGTTCGTAAATCATTGGGTTCAACCTAGTACTTTCATCGTTCAAACTAGCTAGTGGCGTGTAGCCTAGTCTAAACAACGAAGGAACTCATTCGCATAGACACAAATCATCCATTTTTAGAGCTAATCAAGATAGGCACACTGTCTCTTATTTCTAAGGTATTACTAGTGCCATTCGGAATAACCTAGTGTTTCCATCAACTAAACTAGCTAGTGGCGTGTAGCCCGGTCTAGTAATGAAAACACATTAAGCACAAGACGATCTTAAAGACAATAACCAATCTATATCTGGGCAAGGCTACAAATTAATCATTCCACACACAATCTTGTCTCATACAATCAATCAACTAACATTAAGGTTGATCAAACCCAAATATCAACTAAAGATTGAATTAATTGCAATGAATTAATCTAGAACATAATAGAATAGATCAAACAAATAGATTAACAACAAAACACAAGCCTTCAATTAGATTACATTAATTAGCTTTTTTTCTATGCAGCGGGTCAATATTGGAAGCCTGGCAAGGTTATATAGCTATGGAAATTGAATTGGGACATTTAAGTGAAGCTAGATCCATCTACAAGAGATGCTACAATAAAAGATTTAGTGGGACAGGCTTAGAGGTATAATTCTTTTGCATTACTTGCTTTCAATTATTCTAGATTGATTTATGGACAGGATTTGAATTTGAAAGTTTTTAAACTCGTTTTTTCCTCCTTCCTTCTCATTTTTTTTTTTTTTTTTGGAAAATTGTTCCTTTTAGTAGTATACGATACAGCTTTATTTAATCAATTGATAATTGTCATCTGCAATGCAAACATTTCTTTCTTTATTCTCTTTTTGTTGCTGATGGAAGTTGAAACCAGACAAATGACATAAGTCAAGGTTGTTAAAATGTTGTTTATCAAGGAGGGCAATTTATGGAGATCTTTTGAACTCTTAACATAGAATCATGCTCTGTAGCTGAGAATTTTTTTTTAGAGTAGCCTTGCAATAGGTCAACCTGTTACTCAGGCACCAGAATCACAATGGTTTAATATGTCATTTTGAATAATTTTTCCAAATCATACGTAAATGATATATGATAGTATCTCTAAGGATCATGCTAGTTGAAAATTCATGACGTTTACTTTTTAAACTTCAAACTGTAGAGTTACTGATACTCTAATGAAATTGTGGCATATATGAAGCAATCACATTTAAACCATAGGTAGCAAAGTAGTTTTTGACACACAATAAGCTGATATCTTTTTCCACTTGGCTTATTTTTTCCAATATATTTGAAGAAAAGTTTCTTAATTCAAGCTTTAGAATTATGTTTCTGCCCCTAAATTACACATAATCTCGTTAAACCCATGCCACATCAGCTTTCCATTATAAAATTCCACGAAACCATCCCTTTTCATACCAAAGAATATGCTGCATGAAGTCTCACATTTTCGGACCAAAACTAGTGCAATATTCAGCCAAGTTATATGTATATAAATAAGACAAATAAGAATCATAACACACCCATTTATTTATTATTTAAAGCATGCTTCCAATACCATCAAGTCTACTGTCCAGCCAAAAACACCCAAGTATATTATCCAGCAACACAACTGCCGTTTATTTACATACACCAACACTGGTAACAACATAGCCGAAGCATGAGGGGGAGAATTTTAAATAGCTTCACAAAATAACAAGACTCTCAACAAGATATTAATATGCAAACATGAGTCCTATGTGTAGAATATTCATTTTTGTCGAACTTATGAGCTTGGCTGCCAATCCTTTTATTTGACTTGTTTCATCTGTTGTGTGTGTGCACATCAATTCTCAGTGCACACTGTTTGCCAGACTTGTGTCTTGGCTTGTTTCGTTGCAAGTGTGTGTGCACAACGGTCTATGCTTACACTCTTGCTTCAAATATTTTGCAACCCAACACGAGTTGTATGTCTGATTAAGTGAAAAAGATATTGTTTATCTTTGTCTCTTGATATTTAGGACCTTTTACATGTGTCATAATATCCTTAAATGGTCCTAGGGAATAAAGTTATCTTTCCCGATTTGTTTTGTGGTCCAAATCAAAAGAAGGAATACTTTCCTTATTTGGACAAACATGGGTCAGCCCCTTGTTGGCTGATGTGGCACTATATTGTTGTGCAAGAAATCCTTCATTGTATAATACTCTTTCTTGCGTAAATGAATCTAACCTTTTGATCTTTTATTTCATTGTACTAAGAAATTCTTAGAGTATTCTTTCTCTTAAGGTTCAAGATTCCTTTTCCATTATTGTGCCAAAAACCTCACCATTTCAAACATAGACTTGATGATTGTTGGAACGTGGTTCTTTTGCTGATGATGCGTGGCGTCGGTGCTTGAAGCTTGGTGGTTTACAAGCTGTTCTCAGGTGTGTTCCCAGCGAGAAGAAGCTCCAAGGAGTTGCTACACGTTAAGGATTCAGAGTGTTGTGCTAAGTGTAAAGTTGAATAGGGAGTTCTTTTTACTGTAACTTAGATCAGCTTTGAATTATATCTTGTAATGTGTTTTTGACTTAGTGGATTGCTTCGATCTGAACAAGGTCCCATGGATGTAGGCCAAATGTGGATTTAGCCAAACCATGTATATGGCTGTGTTCTTTACTTTCTGCATTTATGTTTGTTGTGGTTAAAAATTGAAAATAATCAACTTGGTAATATTCTGCTGCATGTTAAAATGGGTACTTAAACACCAAAGTGTGTTAACCAATCCCCAACACTATGTTTTAAGGAAAGATCTGGTGACATGCAACACAAATAAGCCTTGTTGAAATCAGATCTGAAACATTTTCACTCAAAAATTGGCTCAGCCGAGGATGAAAAGGTAAGGTTTCAGCAAGCTTCGTACCTAATCAATTTCTAGCAAACTATTTTCAACCAAAACCTTATTATGCATTCAGCCGTAGCAAATGTAGCAACACAAACCAGCGAACTTTCATATTTAAAACAAGATTTCAGCAACCAACACAACCAACACGTCTCAACTCACCTAGCCGAAAGCAACCTAGAATCAATATCTCCCAAACATCATGCATAGTAAAGATTTTTTGCAAGAACACATGAACGGTAGTAAAAAACATCTACATGCAAAGGCATAAGTTTAAGTTTCTAAGGAAAACAGTTTAGATCCACTAACCATTCAGGTCAGCCAAACATACTTTGTGTAAGCGAGCTCTAAGATCACGTCTTTGGAATAAAATCCAGTTAGAAAAGGAAATCCAATTAGAGATAAGCTGCCCATGATCATCATGGCATAGGTAAAAGGGAAGGGGGAGGCAAGCCCCCCCATCTTCCGCATATCTTGCTCATCCGACATGGCATGAATCATCGAACTAGCAAGCTTCAAACACTTTTCTCCTCTGATCCCGAGCCTAGATCTGGGCTAATCTTGCTTGGGTTTTGCTCTGCTCCACCGATTCCAGATCACTCTCACTCTACCTCTCGGTCGGACCTCACACTCTCTTCTCCCTTTTTCTTTTCTCTCTTCTTCCTCTCCATGTTTCTTCTCTTCCCCTTCATTTGAAGGAATTTTGCCCCTTTTTATATTTTTAATATGTTTAGAATTATGTTTCTGCCCTTAAATTACACATAATCTCGTTAAACCCATGCCACATCAGCTTTCCATTAAAAAAAAAATCCATATTTTGCCCCTTTTTATTTTTTAATCTTTTTAGAATTATGTTTTTGCCCCTGAATTACACATAATCTCGTTAAACCCATGCCACATCAGCTTTCCATTAAAAAACTCCATATTTTGTCCCCTCGTTACATGCAAACCCAGCAGCTTCCATTTATTTCAAATTCACTCCCAATAAAACTTTTAAAAACTAACAGAAATGCCCTTCTATAAAACGAAAATCACAAAGAATATGTAATATATATTAGGATTAAAAATGGGGTTTTACATCTATTTTATCCAGAAACCACCGCCCTGTCATTAGCAATTAATAATAAACCAAATTTTCTATGCTAGAAAAGGTTGAAGTTCCCATCTCATTCAATTCTATTGATGATAATCATTAAACATACTATATAATTCAGACAGAAGTCACTTGATCAAAATAGCAAGCCAAAAAAACACAACAGCACAAATTATTAATTCAACATGAAACTAAATATTGATTTTCACACCTAAAATTAAACTAAAATGAAGCATGTTTTAAGTATAGAAATAGAACAGGCCAAATGTGAAAAAAATAATTAAGTGTTAAAATGAAGCAATGCTTTTTAGATATAACTTCCAATAACATGTTTACGATTTACTAATTTCAACTATATTTTAGTTACTTCTCTTATGCATAATAATCAATATAAAGATGTCTATAATCACCATTCCTTTACCACCTCACAATGTTTATGTATACCATCAGAGTTGAGAATTAGAAGTACGAGAGAAATCAAACAAAACAAGAAAAATGAATTTTCACAAACGGGTTAAGGACACGGCCGGGGGGGAAGGGGGGTGAGAAGCTTCAAAATATTCTACCTCGCAAACTCAAACCGAAGTCACACACCTGTTACCACCTCACTGACTCCCCAGTCTCCCCTTAACCCTGACTGCTTATCATTGTAATCTTTATTCCTCTTGTGTTGATTGTTATTTCTCTCCTTTGCTAGCTTCTGGCCAACTAATTAAAGTTGATTTATTTCTGTTGAAAGCTACTCACTTTCTTTTTTCTTGAATTCATCTTCTTTCTTGCTTTGTTCTTGGTTTTGCATTTTCTTGGCTTTTCGGTTTTTCTCTTTCTTCTTTTTTTTTTTTTTTTTTTGGGTCAGGGGTATTCATTTTCAACCCTCCATTACCATGTCTTTGAAGCTTTGAAAACCCAACGAACCAGAAATATGCGACCAAGAACATAGTCTCTAGGCTCTGGCAAAACTCCAAAAAAGAAGGCGGCGATTGGCTTTTGATGTCATTCGCTTCACCAGGGCTCTTGGTTTTTTGTCAAAGATAGCAACAAACAAATGTTGCGGTCCCTCTCTTATGTTGCCATTGTTATCGGTAGACGCTGGAGTTAATTTTCTCGACATTGATCAGAAAATACTCACTACCATGGTGAAAGAGAAGAACTTCGAATCTTTGAGTAATCTTGGAGGAGTGAAGCAAGTTGCTGCAATTCTTGGAACCGACGAAAAGAATGGTGTCCCAGGTAATGAGGCTCAATTTCTACATAGAACGAATGCTTTTGGTCAAAACTGTTATTAAAAGCTAGATGCAAAAAACGTGTTTAGTTTTGTTTACGAAGCATTCAAAGATAGTACCATTATCATACTTCTAGTCCGTGCAGTACTTTCTCTAGCCTTCGGAATTAAAGAAGATGGCTTGAAAGAAGGGTGGTATGATGGCAGCAGTATTATATTTGCTGTGTTTTTGGTTGTAACTGTCTCTGCCGCGAGTAACTTTAAGCAAAATAAACAATTTGAAAAGCTTTCTGATGAGAGTGGTGACATAAAAGTTGAAGTAGTGAGAGATGGCAGGCGCCAAGCCGTGTTAATCTTTGAAGTTTTAGTGGGTGATGTTGTGTGTCTGAAGATCAGCGATCAAATTCAGGCTGATGGGTTGTTCTTGAATGGTCACTCCTTGAAGTTGGATGAATCTAGCATGACTGGTGAAAGTGACCATGTTGAGATCAATGGCAGCAAGAATCCTTTTTTGCTTTCTGGCACAAAGGTCACAGATGGTTATGGTTATATGCTCATCACTTCTGTCGGTATGAAAACGACATGGGGAGAGATGATGAGTTCTATTAGCCGTGACTTGGATCAGCAGACTCCACTGCAAGTTCGCCTGAACAAGCTGACTTCCTATATCCGAAAGATTGGATTGGCAATAGCTGTGCTGGTCCTTTGTTATGTTGATTCATTGTTTCACAGGTAACACCATGGATGAAAGAGGAGACAGAGAATTTGTTAAATAAGTGAAGCATACGACATCGTTTAACCAGGAAACAAAACGCTGTCGTTTTGTTCAATATTCCAAATGAATCTCAGCCATCAATGATAAAGAGAATCCAACGGCTCAAATGCATTCAGAAGTCAACAGTATAAAAGGGGACTATTCACGCATTTGAGGGCAATCGAGTTTAGGTATTCTTTTGGTTTTTCTCTGTAAAATTCGTTTGGTCTGGGTTAGGGTTTCATGCTCATTCTGGGTTTCTTCTCTGTGTGAATCTATCTAGAGTTGTGTTTGAGGGCAGGGGTTCCTTGAAGGTTATAGAACACTCTAGGGCTATTAGGATTTGCGGGATACAGGGAAGTGAGTGAGTGTTTGTTTCTGGGAATATCAGTGAAGAAGATTCTTCTATAAAGTGTAATCTTTGAGGAAATCAATACTAGTGCAGCGAGCTCCATATTCTGGAGTTCAACGTGGATGTAACTTGTTCTATTTTGAACAAGCGAACCACGGTATATCTTGTGTTGTGTGTTTGTGCTTTGTTCTTGCAGATTCTGGTTTGTTTTGTGTCTAATCTTGCAGGTTGAAGGATTGATATTGATTTATAACAAAATTCAACCGCGGCAAGTCAAAGTTTGACGATGTTATGAATACAGTTCTGAGAATTATTGCTGCAACAGTCACAACAGTGGTGGTTGCAATCCCAGAAGGTTTGCCTCTGGCTGTTACTCTCACTCTGTCATACTCTATGAAGCGTATGATGGCAGATAATGCATTGGTTAGAAAACTCTCTGCTTGCGAAACGATGGGATCCACCACAACAATCTGCTCAGACAAAGCAGGCACGCTTACTTTGAATTAAATGAAAGTGACAGCGTTTTGGGTTGGAAAAGAAGCAATGAAGGATGCGGATATAGCTGCTAAGGTTTATGAGTTGCTACAAGAAGGGGTTGGTCTAAACACAATTGGTACTGTTTATCAGTCAAACTCTAGATCACCGCCTGAGATATCTGATAGTCCAAACTGAGAAAGCAATACTTTCCTCGACTGTCTTAGACTTGGAAATGAACCTGCATGTGTCAAAACAAAATTGTGACATAATCCATGTAGAGGCCTTTAATTCAGATCAGAAAAAGAGAAGTGGTGTCTTGATGAGGGGGATCAACGAAAAGGTTGTTCACACACACTGGAAGGGAGCTGCCGGGATGATACTGGCCATGCGTTCGCATTATTATGACAGAAGTGGTACGATGAAAGTCATTGATAGTGAAGAAAGAATGCAAATTGGAACAATTATTAAGCGTATGGCAGCTAAGAGCCTGTGATGCATTGCCTTTGCTTTTAACTTCTGATTATCAACATGTACCAGTAGAGCCGAGAAAAGGAATTAACGAGGATGCATGTAAGTTTGTTGTTGCAACTCTCCAAAACGAGCCATGGACTAAACTCATCCAGACAGAAACTTGAAAAAGGAGTCGGACTTGTAAGACTTGATGCCGTCACATGTCACAATTATGTAATTATGCAGTTCAACGTAGTTTAAATGAGTTATTTAACTACCTCTTTTGATCATTGATGAGAGGTTAAAGATAGTTAATGGGGGTTACTTGGTCCCTAGCCTAGCCATATATAAAAATATCATCTTCTCCGTCAAAGATATATCACAAAAACGCAAAATATTCTAGAGACATAGGTTAGAAGACATCTCTCCAATATTAACTGACAAATCATTCACGTTTGACTTTCAACAACACTTGAACAATATAACCGTAGATAAATGATTAAATTCCGCATTATATTATATATCTTGACTATCAATCATTGTAAAAAAAAAAAAAAAAAAAAAAAAAAAAAAAAAAAAAAAGAAAGAGAGAGATAGTATGTTGCTTGATCGGAATGCTTTTAATTGAATCTTTAAGAACTCATACTCTGGTATAATGTTCATAAATTTATAGATACCGTGCTGGAAAAGGTTGAAGTTCCCATCTCATTCATTCTATTGATGATAGCCACGAAACATTCTATGTAATTCAGACAGAAGTCACTTGATAAAAAATTAGCAAGCCAAAAAAAAAAAAAAAAAAAGAAAAACACAAACAGCAGAAATTATTAAAATAGATGGTAGGTAGCACACTGGATTGATTAAGAAGCCAAACAAGGATTCAATTCAACTGGGCAACAACACATTAATTTAAAGAAAGACTATAACTCCGGATAAACGTATACCGTCAACATGAAATAAAGTCATTCTCATTTCCATTGTTTGAAATAACATAAAAGAATTCAATACACAAAAACGTGCATACACCCAAATGCATTAAGTCAACATGAAACTAAATACTGATTTTCACACCTAAAGTTAAACTAACCTTGATTGAATTTTCGAGCACACCAACCATCTACAGCGTCACAAACAAAGCCGCAATAATATTGTAAACATAATAAATTATTCTTATTAAAATTCTTAAAAGTCAATAAATTAATTCTTATTCAAATTCCTATTCCTACTCTTGAGTGAAGTTGTAAATTATCTGAAATCTGTAGAATCAATATCCTATTGGTATTGGAAATTTATTAATTTAACTCTTAATCAAATTTCTTTTCACAAACTTGTTACATAAATAGGAGTATACTTCTTTGACACAAGAAACCATAAGTCCCTATATCAATTTAAATCCTTGCCAAAAATAAATAAACAAAGACCCATAGAAATTTCTAACTCTTATATATATATAGTAGTATTGATAAACACTAGTTTTAGAACAATTATGAATTAAGAAATTTAATTACAATGTCTTGAAACTTTAAAAAAAAAAAGAAAGAAAAATACAAAAATAAAAGGGTAATTTTAGATATTACATAGAAGTAGGGGCTAATAATTTAATTGCTGGGATGCGTATATAGCATCACTCAATGATAAATTACTCTTATTAAAATTCTTAAAAATCATTAAATTTATTCTTATTTAAATTCCTACTCCTACTCTATCAGTAGAATCAGTATCCTATTGGTATTGAAAATTAATAAATTTAACTCTTATTCAAATTTCTATTCTTACTCGTAAGAGCATATCACGAACTTATTATATATATATACTAGTATACTTCTTTGACACAAGAAACCATAATTCCCTCCCTGTATCAAATTTCTTGAAATTTCCCATTCAATTCCATGGCAAACCTTTTGAAGAAGACGTTAACTCTGTTACAGAGCAAATTCGAAAAGAAAGAGGAGAAAGACCACAGAGATGAGGAGGAGGAGAAGAGGATTTGGGAGTCACTTTTGGAAGATATATTAGGCAAAATTATCCGCAAATTAAGTTTACGTGATGCTCTTAGTATGAGTAGGACTTGCATGTCAGGGAGATCAGCATTCCAAAACAATGTCCAAAACATTGTCATCTTCCCGTGGATGATGTTACCTTATGAAAGGGAAACCAATTGTGTGAGATTCCTTGATTTGTGTGGAGGCTTTCTTTATAAATTCAACCTCCCCAAGAAATTAGGAAGAGTCAATTGGTTTTTGGATCTTCCAAAGGTTGGCTTATAATTGCTAATGGCCCTCAATGCAATCCCCGAAGTTTTCTCTTCAATCCAATCTCAGGTATACATATTCAGCTACCTCCTCTCACGACAATTCCATCTTTTCAAACTTACCTAACTTACCAATCTGAATTGAAAGTTTCACGAGATATTGATCACTTTTTTGTTAAATTTGAATTATCATCGACAGATTCTACAAACGTTATAGTTGCAGGAATCATGTTTCCATATTATAAGTTGGCAATTTGCAGACTATCTGGAATTATTATACTTATTTATACGACATCCTATATTCTAATGGAATATGGCATGCTTTGATCCACACAGAATTACATTTTCTTGAAACACATCAATTAAGGGTAGGGGATGAGGATATTATTCTCAAAATATTATCAGTCCCTTGTCCTGATATCCAACAATATAATGAAATTGAATTTGAATTAGGATAAACAACGGTTTGTGAAGGGATAAAGTCATATTTGGTGGAGTCCAAAGGTGAAATTTTACTTGTTCAAAAGATGCTTGAACATACAGCTACTCAAATAGACTACTATGATCATTATGATACTAGGTGTCTATTTACGTATGACTCAACTCGTGGATTTTATGTGTTGAAGATTGGTTATCCTACTATCGCATCCACCGATACAACTAGGTTAAATAGCTTGGATGATCAAATATTATTTGTGTCACAACACAGTTCATACATTCTAGATAGAAATCTCAACTACTTGGAGGGGAATTGCATTTTCTTTTTGGATGAGAATGGTCACGTTTACAAGGAAGATTATGATCCGGGAGAAAGTCTTCTATTTTGTGAACCACATCCCTCTCGTGAATCGGGTATTTTTTACTTTAAAGATAAAAAAATATTATGTGCTTTCCCAAGTTTCAAGAATTTACCACATTTTCAAATGCATTGGTTTTTACCCAATATATGGTAAAAACAAAGTTGAAGTAATCCATAGGTTTTATTTATTTATTTTTATCATATGTTACATGCATACGCTTTGAGTCAATGTTAACTTGTTGCTCTTTATTCATTAATATAATCTCTATTATAAGTAAAACAATTGTTATGTAAAATAGAGTTTGTAGTACTTGGGGTGCTAGTTATGCATGTACTCTATTAATTATTACATGAAATCTTAATTTATTTTGAAATGAATTTGAAGAAAATTGTGTAGAAAAGAGATATATATGAAAGTAAGGATATCCTTGAAGAATATCCATGGCATGTGTTCATCTTAGAAGAATGCTGAAATTAAATAATTAGGTTTTGGTGCCTTGCACTTTGACTTGGATTTGGTTTGCCTCTTTCGATGAATCATGAATGTTGGTCTACCACGTATCTAAGCTAGCTGCTTTTTACAAATTAATTAGGTAAAGAACGAATCCTTGCACATTCACCACTTCATTCATGTTGGTTCAAGGAAGAAAATTTCAGAGTAAAAATGAGAGATTGAACATGAAAGAGACGGCAAGATTTTTAGGGATTTTTCTCTCTACTTTCTTTCATTTAATAGAGCAATGTAAATACAGACTTAGTCACTGTTTTACCTACTGCAGTAAAAAATAAAATATTACAAATACACTTTATCAAAAAATATGCACCAACTCAAGTCAAGTCTCAACAAAACATCACATATAGTCTTCACATGAGTGGCCTGATATCTGCTGCATAACCACTGCTGTCATAACAAGAAACGGAAGCTGAAACTTTGGCTCTAAAAAATGGTTTGAATATCCAACAGGAAGTTGTCCCATTTCCAGCAGGTTATCACCTACATCATCACTCCTCCTTGATAAGCTTGCTGGAAACACCAAGTCTAAGTCTCAAACTCTCAAACTTGGTTTTAGGTAGACCCTTGGTCATGATATCCGCAAGTTGATCTTCACCCCTGCAATGGATTAGTTTTACTTCAGCATTACTTTCAGCTTCTCTCACAACATGGAACTTGATCTTGACATGCTTTGTCCTGTTGTGTAGGATTGGATTCTTTGCCATAGCCATTGTTGATTGATTATCACAAAAAATCACAATAGGTTCTTCTTGAATCTGCCTCAAATCCAGCATGACCTTTCTCAACCAAATAGCTTGGTTAACTACAGCAGCAGAAATGTATTCTGCTTCTGCCGTGGACTGAGCTGTTGTGTCTTGCTTCTTCAAATGCCAGCATATGGCCCCTGAGTGCAAGAAGAATACATAACCTGATGTACTCGTCATATCATCAATGCATCCAGCCCAATCATTGTCAGAATAGCCAACAAGATGTAATTTTTCAGCCTTTTTGAACCATATTCTAAGCTCATCACTTCCTTTAACATACCTCAGCACTCTCTTGGCTGCCTTGAGATGGATTTCACTTGGATTGGACATGAACCTAGAGAGGACACTCGCTACCAACATTAAATCTGGTCTGGTGGCAGTCAAGTACAGAATGCAGCCTATGATGCTTCTATACATTGTTTCATCAACCTTCTCAACCCCATCATCCTTACTTAGCTTTAAATTCATAGCCAGTGGAGTATCCACTGATTTGCATTTGTCCATGTTGAATTTATGCGGAATTTCAGTTGCATACCTCTTTTGATTGACAAATATCCCTTGGTGACTTTGGTGGATTTCCATCCCAAGAAAGTAGGACATCTCCCCTAGATCAGTCATCTCAAATTCTTTATGCATGGCTGATTTGAAATCATTAAGTTAAGTTGAGCTGCTCCCCATGATGAGTAGGTCATCAACATAGAGTGAAATTATGGTAAACTCATTTTCCAGCCTCCTAACATATAAAGTGTGCTCATTAGCACTCCTTGCATAACCCAAACTCATCAAATACTTATTAATTCTGCTGTACTAGGCTCTAGGAGCCTGTTTCAAGCCATATAAGGCCTTTCTCAGCAAATACACCTTATGCTCCTGCCCTTCCACTTCATATCCCTCCGGTTGCTCCACAAAAATTTCCTCATTGAGCCAACCATTTAAGAATGATGACTTGACATCTAATTGGTAGATTCTCCACTCAAATTGGGCTGCCAATGCAAGAAGAATCCTTATAGTATCATGCAGCCATCGGTGCAAAGGTATCTAAAAAATCCACACCATATTGTTGAGCAAAACCCTTAACAACTAGTCTTGCTTTATGTTTGTACACTGAACCATCAGGCCTTAGCTTCCTTTTAAAAATCCATTTTACTTGGATCACTCTCCTGGTTGTTGGTCTGTCAACTAACTCCCATGTTCCATTCTTCTCAATCATGTTTATCTCCTCATGCACTGCATTCTTAAAAATTTCGGATTTAGCAGCCTCCTTGAAGTTTGCAGGTTCAAGCATGGCTGCGTTACATCTCTCATAAACCTCAACCAACGACCTTGTTCCCCTGATTGGAAAATCATCATCCAAGTCTACCTCTTCTGGAATCTCAAATCTATCCACTGGTGTATCTGGAATCTGCTCTATTCTGTCCATTTCAGCTTCATTTTTCACCCAATTCCACGTCCCCTTGTCATCCACCCTCACATCCCTTGTGATGTGTATCTTTTTGGTTGCAGGATCATAGATTCTATAGGCTTTGGACTGCTCACTGTATCCTATAAAAATTCCTGTCAAAGCCTTCTCATCTAGCTTACTTCTTTTAGCTGCTGGAATGAGAGCATAACACACACTCCCAAAGATTTTTAGGTTTCTAACTGAGGGCTTCATTCCATACCAAGCTTCATAGGGTGTTTATTTGTCAAGGCTTTAGTAGGGAGTCTATTAAGCAAATAGACCCCTGTATTTACAGCTTCTGCCCAAAATGATTTAGGCAGCCTCTTCTCAGCAACCATACACCTTGCCATCTCCATTACAGTCCTATTCTTCCTCTCACTAACTCCATTTTGCTGTGGAGTATAGGGACAACTGAACTGGTGAACAATTCCAGCCTCTCTGCAGATTTTCTCAAATTCGTTGGAAGTATACTCACTCCCATTATCACTTCTAACAGTTTTTATACTTAGGCCTGGTTGTTTTTCAACTTGCACTTTAAACCTCTCAAACACCTCTGCAACTTCACTCTTTAATTTCAAAAAATACACCTCCAGCGCAACCGAGAATAATCATCAATGAAGAGGATAAAATATTTGCTTCTATTTAGGGATGGTGTTTGCATAGGTCCACACACGTCTGTGTGGATAAGTTGCAGCCTCTCACTAGCTCTCTAGGCCTTGTTTACAAGGAAGGGTAATCTGCTCATCTTGCCAAGTTGACAAGTAGCACAAATGGTTTTGTTTTCAGCAATTTTGGGCAGGTCACAGACCAACTCTTTGGTTTGAGTTTCCTTAAGACTATGGTAATTTAAGTGGCCTAATCTCTTATGCCACAATTCAGTCTCATCTACCTCCACAACATATACTTCTAATTCTGGTTTGTTCAGCCTAATGGGAAAGCTTTTTCCCATCATCCTAACCTTCATCAATTCATTCCCTTCACAGTCCAGGATTGTGCAAAACTGATCCTGGAAGTGCAGGGCATACTTCCTCTCCATCATCTGTCCAATACTCAAAAAGTTATGACTTAAACTAGGCACATACAATACATTGGGAATGAGTTTGATACCTGATTTTGTTTGCACAACAATATCTCCTCTCCCTTTCACAGCCACAAATTCCCCATTTCCAACCTTAACCTTGGAATGGTAAGACTTGTCCAAATTCACAAAGTCTTCCAGGTTTGCTGTCATGTGATTTGTGCACCCACTATCTATCAACCAATCATCATTTTGAGCTTGAACAACACTGCATGAGGCCATGAACAACTACTCTGGATCTAAGTTTGGCTGCTGGTCCTCCACAATTTGTGCTTGCTGTGTTGACTGAGATGGTTTGCTTTTGCATACATTTTCAATGTGACCATATTGCTTGCATGATCTACATTGAACATTAGGCCTAAACCAGCACCTCTTTTCATTATGCCCCTTCTTCTTGCAGTGAGCACATGGTGGAAATTCTTTCCCTCCAGCCGGTTTATTCCACTGGTTTCCCATTCTCTCCTTTCTTTTCTTTTCTCCCGTAGGTCTCTTGCTTCCACCCTGGCCTGGTTTGCCTTTGAATCTGACACCATTGCACCCTCACTAAAGTCCTCTCGCCTCAACAATCTCCTTTGTTCTTGAGCTTGTAGGGCATACACCAAATCAGTGAGGGTGATTTGTGTCAAATCCTTAGAATCCTCAAGTGAGGATAGCTTAGATTCAAACTTTTCGGGTAGGCTAACAAGAACCTTTTCAACTATCCTTTTATCTGTCATCTCCTCTCCCATTAATCTGATTTTGTTTACCACATTCATCAACCTATCCACATACTCTTTTACGGTTTCAGACTCCTGCATTTTCAACATCTCAAACTCCCTCCTCAAGTTTAGCACCTACATACCCTTTGTTGTATCACTGCCACCGAACTCTTCTTTGAGTTTATCCCATGCTTCCTTGGCTGATTTATATGCCATGATTCTAGTGAACACTTGCTCAGTCACTACTGCATGGATATGGGACAAGGCTCTAGGTGATTTGGTGGCTTCTTCATCGTATAATCTAATCTGGTTCAAGGTGGGGTTTGGCCATAGTACAGGTGGTTGTCTATTCTCTTCAACATACTGCCATAATCCTTGTCCTCTCAAGAACGTTTTCATTTTGATAGCCCAAATGTGATATTGCTCCCTATTGAAGGTTGGAGGAGAAAGAGAGGTTGAAGGTTGTGCCATTGAGTCAGTTCGTGTGATACTTGAAGTTGATTTCTGCGTAACAGGGGTTGAGAAAATGGAGAAGAAGAGATGAGGTTATCAGGCCCTTAAGATCAATATTGCTCTAATACCATTTGTTGGCTCAAGGAAGAAAATTTCAGAGTAAAAATGAGAGATTGAACATGAAAGAGACAACAAAATTTTTAGGGATTTTTCTCTGTACTTTCTTTCATTGAACAGAGCAATGTAAATATAGACTTAGTCACTGTTTTACCTACTGCAGTAAAAAATAAAATATTACAAAATACACTTTATCAAAACATATGCACCAACTCAAGTCAAGTCTCAACAAAACATCACATAAAGTCTTCACATGAGTGGCTTGATATCTGCTCCATAACCACTGCTGTCATAACAAGAAACGGAAATTGAAACTTTGGCTCTAAAAACTGGTTTGAATATCCAACAGGAAGTTGTCCCATTTCCAGCAGATTATCACCTACATCATCAATTCAATCAAAACGCAAAAGGTTCATCGAAATTGCCAATATATTCAAATATGCCCACTCCTTTACTTTGATATGAATTACTTACTTTAATTTGGTAAAATAACCAAAGCTTTTGACCTTATCTTATCCTTATCCTTATATATTAATGCGGGTATTCTACAGGTTTGAGAAACTAACAGCGACAACAATCTTGCTATTTTCAATTCTTAAGAAAATTACAGATAATGTATAACATGGACATGTTTAGAAAACATAATGTTAATCAATAGTCATCTTTGATAAATCAAAATTTTAAGACAATAAGATCTATATATATTTGGTATTGCCATGTGTCTGCGTATTAGCCTATATGGCAGAGGATGAATATAGTATGGAAATAAGCATCGTATCAGAAAGACTGCAGGTAACATCAGCCTGCAAAACTCAGTTCCATTGATGTCCTGAATGGTTGATTCTTGTACTGAATAGTTGAAGATGTGTTGTAGTGCAGTCTAAAATGTAGCATTAGATATGCAGAGTTAAAATGTAGTCCAGCATTAGATGTGCAGCGTTAAAATGCAGACCAGTGCAGAGTTAAATGCAGTACAGTGCTGCAGTTTAACATCAGATGTGCAGTCTAAAATGTCCAGTGCATTGGTGTCCTGAATGGTTGATTCTTGTACTGAATAGTTGAAGATGTGCTGTAGTGCAGTCTAAAATGTAGCATTAGATATGTAGAGTTAAAATGTAGTTCAGCATTAGATGTGCAGTGTTAAAATGCAGTCCAGTGAAGAGTTAAATGCGGCCCAGTGCAGAGATACAATGCAGTTTAACATCAGATGTGCAGAGTTAAAGTACAGTTTGATTTGAGGGGGAATGTTGACTATGCAGCTGATCAATAAAGTCCTGGAAAGTGCACAGAGTGCTGGAAGATACACGGTTTAGTTTGAGGGGGAATATTGACTATGCAAAGTAGCTGGGTTAAAATGTCAAGAATGGAAGCTACAAGGAGTTGGCAGTATTTCAAATAAAACGACATAGCTTAAGGAGTTATATCCTACGTAAACGACGTAGTTTCCAGTTCAGCTCATGGACTGAACTTGTATATATGTGCACCTCTACTCCAGCTAAATAAACTGTAAGTAATTCAGTTAAATGGCTACAACTGCCTCTGTTTTTCCCCTCAAATTCTCTCTATTTCTAGACTTTTCTCACACAAGGCATATTCTAATTTTCATTTCCTGCTTGTACTTGCATATTGTCAATACCTGATTACACAAATTTATATATTAAGTACATATGCACGAGTGCACAACCATCATGTTTCCTACAGGAAACTAGTGTTGCAGGGGAGACAGGGTCAATACCCTCCTCCATTCATCGCATAGTTTGCGTATCATTGAGAAAGAAAAATATTATTTTTTACTCATGAGAAGATATTAGTGTGATTTTGAAGCTTAAAAAAAAGAGTTGGGGAGCTGGTGGGAGACATCGTATAAATGCAGCTAATATAATGTTCATATCCAAATCTGAAATCATGTACCTAATTGAATAAGCAGAAGAGATTCCTCTTGTCTCTCTTATTCATTATATATATAGAGCATATAGTCACAAAATGAAGGCAGATTGAACTGAACAATCAATTTCTAGGCATTTTCAATTCCAAAGGAGGAAAAAATGGCTCCTTCTTACCATACTCGCTCTAACAGTTTTCCTTCCAGACCACACCCAATTACTTCAGAAGTTGATCAGCATTTGAGCAGATTAAGGGCTTCTCAAGCTACTTCTACATCATCATCATCATCAATAAGCCATGGGATAAATGGCCTTCAAGATTTGCATGATTGTGTTGATAAGTTGCTTCAGTTAGCTTCGATTCAACAAGCTTTAGCCCAAGACGAGATGTTGAATGGATCTCTTAGACTCTTGGATATCTGTGGCATTGCTAAGGATTCCTTGGTACAAACCAAAGAAGCTGTACAAGGCCTTCAATCAATTTTCCGCAGAAGAAGATGTTATGATATTGAGCTTACAAGTGAGGTTAAGAAATACTTGACCTCCAGGAAGACAGTAAAAATGACCATCCAAAAGGCCTTGAAGAATTTGAAAGCCATGAAAAACCAAAGAATCTCTCCAATCTGTGAGAAAGATGAGTCAAACGCCACAATTTGCATATTAAGAGAGGTTGAAGCAGTCACTTTCAATGTGATCGAATCCTTCTTGTCCCTTATCTCAGGGCCAAAGGTTCCATCAAAGCTAAACAGCTGGTCAGTAGTTTCCAAGCTAATCCACTCAAAAAAGGTAGCAGGTGAAGAAACAGACATTAATGAGTTTGAAAAGTTGGATGCTGAATTGTCTACCATCATCGCTCACAAGACAAGCAAATCCGATAACATTCAAAACCAGCTTAAGGAATTTGAGTCAAGCATTCAAGATTTTGAAGCTGGACTTGAGTCCTTGAGCAGGCGTCTGATCAAAACTAGAGTCTCTCTTCTCAACATCCTCTACAATTAGATTACAAAATTTTGATACTTTATACTTGTACATCAATCAAATACACTTGTATATTCCTATTGATACTAAATCAATCAGATAAATTTTTTATCTGATATCTCAATCTTCCCTCTTATCTGAGAGCATATACTTTTACAACTAAAATGTTTTGTAAATTATATTTGATTTTCTACTTGCTTGGAGACGAAACTAACATTCTATAATAAGCAACTCTGGATATTTCTTCTATTTCAGAGAAAAAAAAAAAAAAAAAAAAGTCAACTTGGGTGAATAAGTTCAGTTAATCTTCAAATGCTTCACAAAATTTACCCCATGAAAGCCTTAGTTTTGAAATAGATCAATAATGAGACTCGATCATTAGTTTATGTCAATTTTAAGTATATATTAGAGCTGTCAAGATTCCAATTCTCTCCAAATATATTGAAAACCATCAATTAATGAAATTCACATGGTAGATTCAATTCTTACACGGTTTAAGCAATGAAAAATGAGCTGGCTGTCCTGGTGTTACAGTACACTATGCAATATGTAATAACTAATATTTCTAACATCAAGGAAAGCAGTTAATCAGCATAGGACCTCAAAGTTTTGATTAAATATTTGCAATTCTTATGTCAACTGCCCTCGTGTGCTGAAAATTATACTAGTTCTAGTATCAAATTGGTTGTTTACAGACTTTGTCTCCTGATTACATGAACCGATAAATATAAATAGGTATGCACGAGGACACAATTATCATGTTTTATATAGGAAGGCAAGCCAAACTGGATTGCTATCCCATGTACTGCTGCAGAGGAAACAGAGTCAACGCAATGCACAGCCTCTGAATCAGAAAGAAAAAAATTATGAATTGTTAGCAACGTGAAGATACTAGTATGATTTTGAAGCTAAAGAAAAAGAGTTGGGTAGCAGGTGGGAGACATTGCATAAATGTAGCTGATATAATGTTTAGATCCAAGTCAACATCACATTCCTAATTAAATAAGAGAAGAGATTCCTCTTGTCTCCCTTATCTCATAATTGATGATTTTTGAGCTGGAGAATTCTAAGGAAAAGCACTGCAGAGGAGTTGGCACACAAAATGAAAAATTGAAAATACCGGTATGGTCTAACTTCACTCAGCAATAATGTAAATAATATACATGGTTTGCACTGCTGTTAGACCTACTCTGCAGCAGGTTTACAATCAAAATAAATCAGCCATACCTAGCTAACTACTACAAACATATCACATTACAAAACACCTAACCAGCTGATTTATAGCTGAATTCACCTAAATTAACATTACATTGATTAAAGAGATTCAGCTCCAAAGAGTTACAGAAGAACCAAAAAATTACAGCAGAAATTTAAACTTTTCCACCAACCTTGCAACATCAGATTTCAAAAGTTGACATCCTACATGCAGTTTCCAGCATAATATCAGTTTGATCAACACTCCTCCTTGATATTTATGCTGGAAACTCCAAGTTTGAGTCTGAATTCTTCAAACTTGGACTGATTCAATCCCTTGGTCATAATATCAGTTGGCTCTCTCCTAAGCAATGAACCAAACTGATTTCTCTGTTTTGCTCAACCTCACTCACAACATGGTATTTAATCTTGACGTGTTTAGTTCGACAATGGAGAATAGTATTCTTAGCTATTGCAACAGCTGACATGTTATCACAATAAATGGTAGTAGGTTCACCTTGGTTCAGCCTCAAGTCTCCCAAAATCTTTCTCAACTAGACTGTTTGGCTTGTAGCAGCAGCGGTAGAAATGTATTCTGCCTCAGCAGTAGATTGAGCTACTGTGTCTTGTTTTTTGGAAAGTCAACTGAAGGCACCATGATTGATAAAGAAAACATACCCAGAAGTGCTTCTCATGTCATAAACTGAGCCTGCCCAATCACTATCGGAATAGCCAATTAAGCTGAATTTTTCAGCTCTTTTGAACTAGATTCCTAACTCAGCAATGCCCTTAATGTACTGTAGCACCCTCTTTGCAGCCTTGTAATGTATCTTACTTGGCTTGCTCATAGATCTGGATATGAGGCTGGTGGTGAAAATTAGATCAGGCTTGGTTGCTGTCGAACCGGTCGTCATGGCCACAAAATTAAACCTAAATACCATAGTTAACGGTAAGCAGGGTCGAATCCACAGAGAGCAAGACTAATGACCTAATGTATATTTGAGTTAACGAAGGAGAAATTGGCAAAATGATTGATTAAAACAAAGGAAACTAATTAATTGCAGGAAATTAAACGCATCAAATAAATTGCTAACTAAAACACAAGATTAAAAGCATTGTCACTACGGGTTGGGTTTGACTCAAGACCAACTCACACAATTCCTCTCCTTGCTCTTCAATTTCCTAAACCTACAAGGCTAGGCAAATCAATAGAAATATCTCCTGGCAATCTAGGTATAATCTATCATGTCTCCCCGTCGTCGTAGTTACAGATCGATTGGTTAAAGACTATCATTGACTAACCGAAAAATGCTAAACCCTTAAACACGACTAGTTGGTACAACATTAACAAGTACAACCTATCAACTTGTATCATCCAATCAACTAATTACACAACAAATGCATTCCTAGTAGAAATGATATTAAACGCTAATACAACTTGATTGCAATCTGTACCGAAGCAATGTAAAGTCATAATCAACACTCAATAATCTCAAACCGACATTCAATTATGCAAAAAGTTATATATCAATAAACATTCTCAATAGATATTATCAATTCAGCACGTTGAGCATTAGAATAATATTAAAGCATCGTAAACGAATTGAAACGAAAACAAATATAATCTGAATACAAGAAACTTAACCAAATGTCCAACATTCGGGCTCATCCAACTAGTCGAGAGCTGATGAGGAGAGCAATGGAGTCAATCCTGATCTCGCCTACGCCGTAACAGACAACCGGGAACTCAACTGCTCATGGTGGTGAGGACGGAGGCTGAAACGGTGGAAACGAAGCTGATCATGGCAGAGAGGAAGTAACTGACAGCGATATGATGCGAAGAAGGGGCGAAAATGACCAACGGACAGCCCGAAATACGAACAGTCGCACTCGTCGAAAGACGTTAATTTTCCGGCGGGTTTTCCGGAAAATGGTGGCTGAAATGGGATCCGAAGGTACCGATGGGAAGCTCTGGTGATGGGGAGTTCAGATCAGGTCCTGGGGAGGTGAAAGGTCACCGAAAATGAGAAAGATCTTGGCTGGAAGATGAAGAGGCACGACGATGATTTGACAGATTCCAACGGTTTTTGCGGTGGCTGAAGCTTGGAATAGGTAGATCCGGCTGTGGGGAAGGAAGATCAGGTCCTGGGGAACTGAAACGTCGTTGAAAACTGCAGAAATCACGGCTGGAAGATGAAGAGTCATGGTGGCGGAATGCGAAGAGTCGTGGCGGCAAATCACATCTCACGGTGGCGTTAACGGCTGATGAAGATGATAGATGGTCGGGGAAGATGAACCGTCGTTGGAGGTCGTCGGAAAGGGAGACGAAGGGTCGCCAGAGCTCGCCAGAAAACTCAGTGAATAGCCTCTCCTGTACGTGACCTTTCGTTTTCTTTTTATAGACAAACTAAAATAATATCACTTTGGTCCCTACACAATTGAAAAGTGATAAAATCAACCCTTATAAATATAATAGTTTACCCCCTAAACAGCATAAATGAGACAAAATCACCCCTAATCCATAAACCACAACCTAATATCAACTCATATCCTTTCCAAATCATTCCAAACATGTTAAATTCATAAGAAAAATATTAGGAAGCGATTTTCGTGAATAAATTCATAGATTCTTTAATTGTCTCAATATACTTCAATTTAATCACACATGGGGTATTTTTATCACCAAAATAGAGTCACTTTCATGACTCTAACACACTCCCGAACTTACTCTTTGCTCGTCCTCGAGTAAAGTTAAAAGAACTCTTTCAACATTCTCACAAAACCATACACAATCATATTCATTAACAAACAAGACATTCATCAAAAGGTAAAGTGAAGAGTCTGAACACAACAAGCAAACAACACAATCCTAAATAAAGAACTAAAGTTTCTATCAAGATTTGCCTATCTCCATTCAAGCTTCTCAAACACACATTTCATATTCATATCACAATGTTAAAATGTCATGCAAAACTCCCCAAATTATGTACATGCAACATAATGATCATTTTCCACACAAGATTTTGACATATAATTTCTTTCTCAGTCATCACCTTTTTTTTTTCTTTTTTTTTCTTCTTGTCTTAACTTCTTAAGCTTTCTAGAAGGTCCGTGTAACGGGCTTTAGGTCAATGACTCCCAAACCAGATGGCCATAGGGCACTAAGTGTAGAACACTCCTCAAACTTACTCACTCGAACCAACTAGGCTACAAGTCAAGGCTTTATTTCTTTATTTCTTTTTATAAAGCTCATGATCTATGTAATGACTTCTTAAGCTTTCTAGAGGACCCATGTAACGAGCTTTAGCCCAACCGCTCACAAGCTAGATAGCTTTAGGGGATTAGGTGTAGAACACTCCTCGGGCGAGAGGGGTGTACTCACCCGAGTCAACTAGGCTACAAATCAAAACCAAATCATCAAGCAACATTTAAGCACTTTTAACACACGTAAGATAATAAATGAAACTTTGCTCCATGGGCATGTAAAGTATGTGAGAGACTTGCATAAACACTAAAACACATGACATTTACACAAAACAATGTCTAACCACAATTATGGACAAACCTAGCACAAAACAGAACCGATAGTTCAATGTTTAAAACCATGCTGTAACAAACCATTTTCAAAAACCTCACAAAACCTTTCAACTAGCACCTCAATTGCTTCTAAAATGGTGATTATGCATGAATTCATGAAATTTTTTTAAAAATAACTCACTTTAGTTCACTTTAACCACTTTTGGACTTACAAGAGCACGATTCAACATATTTTCAACAAAACACAACATCATCATGCCACAAAAATTTAAGCACAATCCATTCAACACACAATCTCCACAAAAGCATCATCAACAATACTTCACAAAAATATCACAATCTTTACAAAAGCATCATCAACAACACTTCCCAAAAATATGATCAACAACATACTTCACAAAATAAAAATCAATCAACACTCTCCAACTTAAAATGTCATTGTCCTCAATGACCCATAACTACAAACATCCTCCCCAACTTAGCATCAAATGATCTGAAATGGCAATATGATCAATAACATTAAAATCATCCAACATATTTGAGAAACAAGAAATCTAACAATAACAGCATATAAGGTGGAGAGATACAACCTGAGGAACAATGGTGGGGTTGTCGCCAACGGAGTTCGTAGAGCATCTGTAAGCGAAGCCTTGGGCTAGTTACTGAGTTTCCAAACATGGCAATTCCTACAAAGACAAAAACAACAAAAACATAAAGTAATAGAAAAGCATTCAAAAAGATGGGTTGCCTCCCACTAGCGCTAAGTTTTAAGTCTTCAGCTAGACCGAATGCAAACATCAAGTTCAAGGTGGTTGAAACGTTGGCAGTGCCTTACATGATCCCAGCCATTCAGCAACAAGTAGGGTATCACGAGGTCCCAAGAAGGCATATTTGAATTTAATACGCCATTTCCATGTGCACAAGTCTTTTAAGAACTTAGCATAGATAGGTATGAGCTTAATGACATCTAGAAGTGGAATACCAATAAGCCCTTGTCTAAGCAACTTGACCATTTCCTCCATCCTATTAGTTTTCTTGAAGTTGGATGCATTATTCGACTCTAGGTATTGAGGACAATGTTCTATCGGCATGTCAAATGCAGGGGATGGTTCTTTCTCCCTAACTTCCTTGTTTTCATGTCTCGACACACCTAACTCTATGGTTGGTTCTCTTTCACTCCTCTCGGCTTGGTTTCTCTCTAAGCTCTCTTTCTCTCCAAACTCAGCATATAATTCCCTCTCAAGCCTAGCTTGTTCATGACACCCCATTTGGTGAGGTGTACCATTGGAATTATCTACAACTTGACTCGGCAAATGACCTTCCTATCTCTTATAAACCGCTTCAGCTATTTGACCAATTTGGGTCTCTAGCTTACTAATAGATTGGGAATGGGAACGTAATATCAGATAATGTTGCTCTAAGTAATTGAACCTAGCATTCATGTCATCTTTTTGTTCCTGCATGGTCTGGAGCATTTGAGCCATCATTGATTCCAATTAACCAGGCTCTAGAGTGGGCTGCTGGACGGGGGGTGGGATCCTAGGTTGGGCAGGTGGTTGGATCGAATACATGTCCTAATAATTACCCTGTTGATTGGAAGAACTATATGGCATATTATGGGAGACATTCTGAGATTGTTCCTGCTTCCATGCAAAATTAGGATGGTTATGCCACTCACTATCAAATGTGTTCGAATACGGATCATTCCGTCTCTGGAAACCTTGTGCATCTTGCACTTGCTCCTCAAAAGTGTAGGGAGCTGGTTCCTCAAATGTATACTCAACAACTAAAAAGTCTGAAGGCACAGAAAAGACATCTTGACTTGGCCTACCTAGAGGTGGTTACCTAGAAGCTTGCCCTTGTATGGATAGGAACGTGCAAAATTGATAGGCTAAAGACTCCAACTTGGAGTCTATATCGTCCAAAGGAGAAAACTCATAAATGCCACAATTCCTAGGAGGTTGCCCTATAATAGGAATCCTAAAAGCTAGATGGTTGTGCATGGAATAAAGGTTATCATCCATCCTACATGCTTTCTATTTTCAAATCCAAGGGTACTAAAATTAGTTGATACGACTATCTACCAAACATTCATCAACAAGTGCACCAAAGGTTCCACCAACAATCACAACATCAAAATTAAAAGAAAAAGAAAAAGAAGAACTAAAAGCAAATTCAAAAACCACACATAAAGAAAAATAAAGCTAAATATGATAACACCCAAAAACAAAAAAAAAAAAATCCACACAATAAACAAACTAAAACTAACAGTCAAACAAAAAGAAATTATTATTAAATCACAAACTAAATCCTATGAATAAAAAAAAAAAATGCAAAACTAATACAAACATGCAAACTAAATGAACACGAAACATGCAAACATCACACAGATGATTAACAAGCACTAAAAAGAACTAAAGCTAAAAAGATTAGAAAATATCACAATCAGATCACGCTTAAACTTTGATGCACATGACACACTGCAACGTTTCCCCAATTGCGATCTTCCCAAATACACACAAAGTCAAAAGCACGTTACTCCCCGGCAACAGTGCCAAAAATTTTGTCGAACCAGTCATCATGGCCACAAAATTAAACCTAAATATCGTAGTTAGCGGTAAGTAGGGTCGAATCCATAGAGAGCAAGACTAATGACCTAATGTATATTTGAGTTGACAAAAGAGAAATTGGCAAAATGATTGATTAAAACAAAGAAACTAATTAATTGCAGGAAATTAAATGCATCAAATAAATTGCACACTAAAACACAATATTAAAAGCGTTGTTGCTACGGGTTCAGTTTGACTCAAGACGAACTCTCACAATTCCTCTCCTCGCTCTTCAATTTCCTAAACCTACAAGGCTAGGCAAATCAATAGAAATATCTCCCGACAATCTAGGTATAATCTATCCCGTCTCTTTGTCATCTTAGTTATAGATCGATTGGTTAAAGACTATCATTGACTAACCGAAAAATGCTAAACCCTTAAACACCACTAGTTGGTACAACGTTAACAAGTACAACCTATCAACTTGTATCATCCAATCAACTAATTACACAACAAATACATTCCTAGTAGAAATGATATTAAACGTTAATACAACTTGATTGCAATCAGTACCAAAGCAATGTAAAGTCATAATCAACATTCAATAATCTCAAACCGACATTCAATTATGCGAAAAGTTATATATCAATAAACGTTCTCAATGGACATTACCAATTTTGCACGTTGAGCATCAGAATAATATTAAAGCATCGCAAACAAACTGAAACAAAAAAAAATATAATCTGACTACAAGAAACTTAACCAAATGTCCAACATTCGGGCTCATCCAACTAGTCGAGTGCTGATGAGGAGAGTAATGGAGTCAATCCCTATCTCGCCTATGCCGTAACAGACAACCGGGAACTTATCCGTTCATGGTGGTGATGACGGAGGCTAAAACTGTGGAAACGAAGCTGATCATGGTGGAGAGGAAGTAACTGACAGCGATATGATGCGAAGAGGGGCGAAAATGACCAGCGAACAACCCGGAATATGAACAGTCACTCTCGTTGGAAAATGTTAATTTTCCGGCAGTCTTCTAGAAAATGGTGGCGGAAATGGGATCCGAAGGTACCGATGGGAAGCTTTGGTGATGGGGTGTTCAGATCAGGTCCTGGGGAGGTGAAAGGTCGCCGGAAATGAGCAAGATCTCGGTTGGAAGATGAAGAGGCGTAGCGGCGATTTGACAGATTCTGACGGTTTTTGCAGCGGTTGAAGCTTGGAATGGGTAGATCCGGTCATGGGGAAGGAAGATCAGGTCCTGGGGAACTGAAACGTCGCCAAAAACTGGAGAAATCACAGTTGGAAGATGAAGAGTCGCAACGGCGGAATGCGAAGAGTCGCGGCGGCAGATCGAGTCTCACGGTGGCATTAACGGCTGATGAAGATGATAGATGGTCGGGGAAGATGAACCGTCGTCGGAGGCCATCAGAAAAGGAGACGAAGAGTCGCCAGAGATCGCTTAAAAACTGGGTGAACAGCCTCCCCTGTACGAGAACTTTTGTTTTCTTTTTATAGACAAATTGAAACAATATCACTTTGGTCCCTGGATGATTGAAAAGTGACAAAATCAACCCCTATAAATATGACAGTTTACCTTCTAAACAGCATAAATAAGACAAAATCACCCTTAATCCATAAACCACAACCTAATATCAACTCATAACCTTTCCAAAATCATTCCAAACATGTTAAATTCATAAGAAAAATATTAGGAAGCAATTGTCATGAATAAATTCATAAATTCTTTAATTGTCTCAATATACTTCAATTTAATCATACTTGGGGTATTTTTATCACCAAAATAGAGTCACTTTCATGACTCTAACAGTTGCTGTCAAGTACAGCAAGCAACCTATCAAGCTTCTATAGACACCTTCTTGGCACCATCTTCCTTGCTCAGCCTTTGGCTAGGAATCAGAGGAATGTCAACTGATTTATAGTTGTTCATATTGAACTTCATTAGCACGTCATTTGCAACTGATATGTATTCAGCTTCTACAGTGGATTAAGCCACTATTTCTTGCTTCTTGGAAGACTAACAAAAGGCTCCACAATTCAATAGGAAAACATACCTTGATGTGCTTTGCATGTCATCACAAGGGCCACCCCAATCATTATCTGCATAGTGCACCAATCTGAAGTTTTCAGACTTTCTGAACCAGATTCCATGATCTATTTTTCCTCTGATAAACCTCAACACTCTCTTGGTTGCTTTAAGATGCTTCTCACTTGGTTTGATCATAAATCTTGATAGGAGACTAGTGCCAAACATTATATCAAGTCTTGTTGCTATTAAATACAGTAAACTCCCAATCAAACTTCTATAATTTATTTCATCCACCAAACTGCTTCATCCTCTTTACGCAACCTTTGATTTTGCACCAAAGGTGTGCCAACTGATTTACATCCATCCATCCCAAACTTCTTCAGCATCTGATTAGCATATTTCTTTTGACATATAAAAATGCCATTTTGAGATTGATGTATTTCCATTCCAAGAAAATAAGTCATCTCTCCCAAGTTAGTCACCTCAAACTTTTTGTGCATTTCTTAAACTCTTCAACCTGAATGGAATTGTTTCATGTCACCAAAAAATCATCTACATACAAGGAAACCATGATCACATCTTCATTAAACTTCTTCACATACAAAGTATGCTCATTTGGACTCCTTGCATATCCTAGGCTAACTAGATGATCATTAATTCTGATGTACCAAGCCCTTGAGTTTTAAGCCATATAAAGCCTTCTTCAGCAAATAAACCTTATCTTCTTTCCCTTTGACTTTGTCCCTCAGGCTATTCAACAAAGATTTCTTCATCAAGCCAACCATTTAAGAAGGCTCACTTGACATCCATTTAATAAACTTTCCACTTGAATTGAGCTACCAATGCAAGGATTAACTAGATAGTATCATGTCTAGCAATAAGAGCAAATGTGTCTTGAAAGTCTGCACCATGTTGTTGTACAAAGCCTTTGACAACAAGTCTAGCTTTGTGCTTAAAAACTGAACCATCAGGGTTCAATTTTCTCTTGAAGATCCATTTAACTTGGATCACTTTTCTCTTGGTAGGTTTGTCCACAAGCTTCCATGTTCCATTCTTTTCTTTCATGGACAATTCCTTCTGCATTGCAATTCTCTATGCCTCTGACTTGGCTGCCTCTGAATAGGATGATGGTTCAAGCATAGTTACATTGCATCTCCCATGAATCTCAGCAAAGGTTCTGGTTCCTCTAACTGATGTTTCTTCTTCTGCATCAGAATATGCCTCATCAAATTGGTCGGCAATTTGTTCCCTTTGCTATGGCCTTGTATCATCTTGAATTCTCTTCTCCTCCTAGTTCCAAATTGACCTCTTATCAACCCTCAGATCCCTTGAAATCACCACCTTTTTAGACTGCGGAATATAAATTCGGTAATCCTTAGATTGGTGGCTGTAACCAACTAGTATCCAACTTTTGCTTGTCATCAAGTTTGGATCTTTTGATGGCTGGTATGGGGACATAACATACACTACCAAAGATTCTAAGATGGTCCACTTGAGGCTTAACTCCATACCATGCTTCAAACGGAGTTTGATCTTTTAAAGCCTTGGTTGGAAGCCTATTCAACAAGTACACACTAGAGTTTACAGATTCTGCCCACAACTCTTTTAGCAAACTTTTTTCAGTCAGCATGCATCTTGACATCTCCATCTCTATCCTATTTTTCCTTTCACTCACTCCATTTTGTTGAGGAGTGTAAGGACAGCTATACTGGTGCCATATTCCAGCATCCCTGCATATTGATTCAAACTCCCATGAAGTATATTCACCCCCATTATCACTTCTCACAGCCTTTATCCTTACACCAGCTTGGTTTTCAACGTGAGTTTTAAACCTCCTAAACACAGCAGCAACTTCATCCTTTTGTTTTAGGAAGTACACCCAAGTCATTCTTGAATAATCATCAATAAACAAAGTAAAATACTTGGATCCACCCAGGGATGGGGTCTGCATTGGTCCACACACATCAGTGTGTACCAATTGGAGCTTTTCAGTAGCTCTCCAGGCCTGGTTTGTTGGAAAAACATGTCTGCTAAATTTTCCTATTTGGCATGCTTTACACAAACTCTCATTCTCTTTTATTTCAGGTAAGGTATTAGCAATATTTTTTACCTTCATTTGTCTAATACCAGCATAATGATAGTGACCATACCTTTTATGCCATAGGTCTGTGTCATCTGAATTCACTGCCATGGCTTGAAATTCTGATTTTTTGAGCTCAACTGGGAAGCTCTTTCCTACCATTCTTACATACATCATCACATTTCCCTCATTATCTAAATTGTGCAGGATTGATTTTCAAAATGCAGAGTTTAGTTTCTTTCAAGCATATGTCCTACACTAAGCAGATTTTGATTGATTTCAAGAACAAACAAAACATTAGTAATGATTTTTGTACCTGTCAAGGTCTGCACAGCCACATCTCCTCTGCCTTTAACCTTCACATAGTCACCATTTCGAACCTTTACTCTTGACTAGTATGATTGGTCTAGACTCACAAAATTCTCCAGATCAGGTGTTCTATCATTTGTACATCCACTGTTAATCAGCCAAGCTCTAGCATTGAACTGAATAACATAGTAGGAGGCCACAAACATTTGCTCTAATTCTAAATTTTGCTGCAGATCTTTAGCCGTCTGTGCTTGCTGTGTTGGCTGGTGTGGTTTGTTTTTACAGACCTTTTCAATGTGGCTAAATTGCTTACATGCCCTGCATTGAATATCTGGTCTGAACCAACATTTACTCGCTGCATGGTTCTTCTTCTTGCAATGAGAACATGGTGGAAAACCCCTAAAACCTCATGGTTTATTCCATTGACTGCTGGCTCTGCCCTTTCCTCTCTTATCTCCAACATGATTCTTGTTTCCTCCCTAAGTTGGCTTGCCCTTTTGTAGGACAACCAATGCTGCTTCACCACTGTCTTCCTGCCTCAACTTTCTTCTTTGCTTTTGAACTTGAAGTGCATGAACAAGCTCAGTCAAGGTGATCTGAGACAAGTCCTTGGAATCCTCCAAAGAGGAGATTTTTGACTCAAACCTCTCAGGTAGGCTCACCAATACCTTCTCTACAGTTCGTTTATCTGTTATCTCCTCCCCTAGCAACCTTATCTTGTTAACCACATTCATTAATCTATCAACATACTCCTTAACCACTTCAGCTTCTTGCATCTTTAATGTCTCAAACTCTCTCCTTAAGTTCAAGACTTGCATATTTCGGGTTTGGCTACTTCCTCCAAATTCTTTCTTTAGCTTTTTCCCAAGCTTCCTTTGCTGTCTTACAAGCCATTATCCTTGTGAAGACTTGATCTGTAATAGCAGCATGTATATGAGAAGAAACTCTTGGAGCTTTTGCAGTTTCTTCTTCATGGATTCTTATTTGATTCAAGGTTGGATTTAGCCCCAACTATGGCGACTGCTTCTCTTCTTCTGTGTACTACCATAAACTCTGACCTCTTAGATAAGCCTTCATCTTAACAGCCCACATATGGTACTGTTCTCCATTAAAGGTTGGAGGTAAGAGTGAGGCTGAACTTGCTGCCATGAAGACCAGTTTTTGGTGTGATGATGACTGACTAAGTAAGTGCCGAAAATGAATGTTTTTGTAGGCCCCTTGAGATCAAATGGAGCTCTGATACCAGTTGTTGGTTATTGGAGCTTGAACACAAACTAAGTGCACGGAGAGAACAAGAAGAAAAAAGAGATGGGAGAGAGGAAGACTTGTTTTTCTATGTATATTCATTAAGAAGCAACAAAGTTTATACATTTTAATCCCACTGTTGTACCTAACATAAAACATATTTTAATCCCAAAATACATCTTAACCATACATCTTTAGCAACTCAAATTACACCACATTAACATGATATGAAGTAGGCAGCTTAATGTATGATGAATTCACCAAAAACAATCACTTCAACATGCCTAAAAAAACCAGCTTTGGTGAACTGCTCCCAGGCCAACTTCACCACTTCAAATTCTGCTTTTTACTGCCAGTTTTCAGCTTTAGTTTAACAATCAAAAAAAGTTTGTTTCAAGCAAAATATCATCACTTTGAACAGATAATTTGCTTCAGTTATCCTTGGCTCACCAACAAAAGAAATCTGTTGATGAGTTGTTGAATGGATCTCTTAGACTCTTGGATATCTGCAGCATTGCTAAGGATGCCTTTTTGCAAACTAAAGAATCTGTTCAAGGACTCCAATCAATTTTCTGCAGAAGAAGGGGTGATGATATTGAACTTACAAGCGAGGTTAAGATTTATTTGACCTCTAGGAAGGCAGTGAAAAAGACAATCTAGAAGGCCTTGAAGAATTTGAAAGGCTTGAAAAACCAAAGATCCTCTCCAATCAGTGAGGTACATGAGACAAACGGCAGGATTAGCATGTTAAGAGAGGTTGAAGCAGTCACTTTCAAGGTGATTAAATCATTGTTGTCCCTCATCTCAGGGCCAAGGGCTTCATCAAAGCTAAGCATAGTTTCCAAGCTAATGCACCCGAAAAAGGTAGCGTAGACATAAATGAGTTTGAAAAGGTGGATGCTGATTTGTCTAGCATCGTTTCTCACAAGACAAGCAAATATGATAACATCCAAAACCAACTTAAAGATTTGGAGTCAAACGTTCCCGATCTTGAGGAAGGACTTGAGTCCTTAAGCAGGTATTTGATCAAAACTAGAGTCTGTCTTCTCAACATCCTCTACAATTAGATTACAAAATTTTGATACTTGTACATCAATGAAATACAATTGTATATTTTTGTCGATACTAAATCAATAGATACACGAACAAAGTTTTGTTTTGATATCCTATCTTCTTCTACTTTTTTTTTCCCTCAAAATCATTTACTTTTACTGCTAAAAGTGTTGGGTAGAGTTCTTTTTGCTTGGAGATTAAACTTGCCAGAGTTTAGGAAAAAATAAACAAGGTTAAATTGGATGAACAAGTTTAATTTAAGGCAATTTGTATGCAATTATTAACTAGACATCTGAGGTGTCAAGATTCTAATTGTCTCTAGATAGATGATTGAATTAATGGATTGACTTGGTGGATTTAATTGTCACACGTTTAAGCATTGAAACAATTGCTGGCCATCCATGTGTTAAGGTAAATTATGTTGGGAAAACATATGACGCTCGACATCGCAAACCTTGTTCCCTCTTGAACAACAATTAATTAATCAGTATAGGACCTGGAATATTTGATTAACTTATTTATCAGAACGTTGGTTTACATAATTGTGTTGCTTCAAAGATATTTAAGAGCCTTATGAAGTGGATCTCTGTCTCTACATGTCATTAGTCTTATCATACGGAAGCATCAAGGGCATTCAATCTACACCAGAACAATTTACTAATACATGTTCTTATATTAAATATACATAACGACAATTGGCTACTACCTTTTTCCGGTTGTCAACATCACTCGTGTGAAGCAAATTGTATATAAGTCCACATGAGCGTCAGAAATTTGTTGTTTCAACAGGGAGGCAAGCCAAACTGGATTGCTTCTCTTGTATTGTTGCTGAGGAGAAATGGTCAACTCCATCCATGCATTGCATTGTTTCGGATCATTAACTGATGTCAAGATACTTCTATGATTTTGAATCACTAAAAAAATTATATTAGGGAGCTGGTGGGAGACATTGCATAAATATAGCTGATACAATGTTTAAATCCAAATCAGAAATCATGTTCCTAGTTGAATATGAGGAGGAGATTCCTTTTGTCTCTTTTAACTCATAATATATATTAAGCATATGGTCACTGAATGAAGGCAAACTGAACTGAACAATTCATTTCTAGGCCTCTTCAATTCCGAAAGAAAGAAAAATGGACGCTTCATACCACACTCGCTCTAACAGTTTTCCTTCTAGACGACACCCAATCACTTCAGAAGTTGATCAGCATTTATGCAGATTAAGGGATTCTCAATCTACTTCTACATCATCATCATCAATAAGCCATCAGATATTAGGCCTTCAAAATTTGCATGATTGTGTTGATCAGTTGCTTCAGTTGTCCATGTCTCAACAAGCTTTAGCCCAAGACCAGAAAAAGCAATCAGTTGATGAGCTGTTGAATGGATCTCTTAGGCTCTTGGATATCTGCAGCATTGCTAAGGATGCCTTGTTGCAAACTAAAGAATCTGTTCAAGGACTTCAATCCATTTTCCGCAGAAGAAGAGGCGATGATCTTGAACTTACAATTGAAGTTAAGAAATACTTGACCTCCAGGAAGACAGTAAAGAAGACCATCCAAAAGGCCTTGAAGAATTTGAAAGGCCTTAAACACCGAAGCTCTTCTCCAATCTGTGAGGAACAAGAGATGATAAGCATGTTAAAAGAGGTTGATTCCGTCACCTTCAATGTAATTGAATCTCTTCTGTCCCTTATCTTAGGGCCGAGGGCTTCATCAAAGTTAAGCAGCTGGTCAGTAGTTTCCAAGCTAATAATGCAACCAAAACAGGTAGCATGTGAGGAAACAGACCCAAATGAGTTTGAAGAGGTGGATGCCGAATTATCTACCCTCCTCAACAAGAAAAGCACATGTGAAAACATCAAAATCCAGCTTCAAGAGTTGGAGTCAAGCATTCAAGATCTTGAAGATGGACTTGAGTCCTTGAGCAGACGTTTGATCAAAACTAGAGTCTCTCTTCTCAACATCCTCAACAATTAGATTACAAAATTTTGATACTTGTACATCAATCAAATACACTTGTATATTCTTGTTAATACTAAATCAATTAGATTCAAACAACTTTTTCCTTTGATATCCATCTTCTCTCTTTCAAACTACCATTTACTTTTACAGTAACGATGTTTGTTGATTCTACCATAAGCACTTCTTGATTAATTTTTTTATCAGAAGTAAAAGAAAACAAAAATTTAATAAATTAGGTGAAAAAGTTTAATTTAAATTTAACTATTTAAGAAAAATTTACCCATGTAGACATCAGGTTTGAAATTGATCAACATTTATATCAGAGATTCAATTATTAGTTTTTGGCAAATTTTATTCAATTTAATATACATACAGAGGTGTCAAGATTCCAATGGTCTCCACATAGATGATTGAAATCAATCAATTAATGAGATTCACATGGTATACTCAAATCTTACACGTTTTTAAGAAACAAAAAATGCAACATGTAATAATGTGTCTGCTTAAAGGTGCCTCTGTTGGTTCAAGGAAGAAAATTTCAGACTAAAAATGAGAGATTGAAAATGAAAGAGACGGCAAGAATTTAGGGATTTTTCTCTCTGCATTTCTTTCATTGAACAGAGCAATGTATATACAAACTTACGTCACTGTTTTGCCTATTGCAGTAAAATAAAATATTACAAATACACTTTAGCAAAATATATGCACCAACCCAAGTCTAAGTCTCAACTAAACATGACATAAAGTCTTCACTTGATTGGCCTGATATCTGCTTCACAACCACTGCAGTCATAACAAAAACATAAACTGAAACTTTGGCTCCAAAAATCAGGTTTGAATATCTAACCGGAAGTTGTCCCATTTCCAGCAGGTTATCACCTACATCATCAGTTTCCAGCAAAATTATCAAGGAGGAGTGTTGAAGTATTGATAATTTGCTGGAAATTCAGTTAAAGTTAGTTTGGTTTTGAATGAGTTTTGGCGCCAAGCAGCTGATGCATTCCCACTTGTCCGCCGAAATTGAAGCTTCTGAAGTTGTTGGTTTTCTGACATGATTAGGTGTAATCAACTTAGAATAATAAGTTGCCAACTTTGTTTTAAATTTTAAAAATCTGAATGGTTGTTGTAGTTAGCAAAACAGTAAGATTGTTGTTGTATATATTTGCCAAGTTGCAGTGTAATGAAATGCAGTTCAGTTTTCATTTTTCTCCTTATCTTTCTTAGAGTTCACCGGCCCTAAAAACCAACACGCTCCTTAGTTGCGAGTCAAACTAATCTGATAACACCAGAGAAGTCGAAAATGTGCAAAATGAGCTGCAAAAGACAGAATTGTGCATTCAAAATTTTGAAGATGGACTTGGGTCTCTCTATAGGGGTTTGATCAAATCCAGGCTGTCTATTCTCAACATTCTTAACCGTTAGACTAGACTATCAAGCTGAACTCAATACTTGTACAGAAATGAAATATACTTGTATTATGTATTAGATACAAAATTGAAATACACTTTCCTCAAATTACTGCTGACACATCTTACTTTGTTTACTTCTATAACTTGCATAGTATTTATATATTTGTGAGTTCACTTGCAATAATTTTCAATTCTTAGTCCATTAAGTAAATCAATTGAAGTTAGGGAAGAAGGAATGTACAGTGAATTTAATTTTTCTGTGAAAACAAGTAGATGAGAATAGGATCAAGTTCAGAAATTCAATTAGTCAATATCGAAGGAATTAGTTAATTAGTTAATAAAGAAAATGCTTTGTAAAAGCTCGCAAGTATACACGCATATGTTTCTAAATCAAGTTTGGTGTCAGATTGGTTTTTATGCTACTCATATCAGTCCTAATGCTGGAAAAATTCTTTCTGGCCCAAGTTTGATATAATTAAAAACTGGTCAAAGTTCAATTACATTCACTTGATAGATTCAAACACCAAATACTTAATGTATAATTTATTTAAGTATGTATACACAATGTTTCTCATCCACCAGCTTTCCAAATCACCATATCACATATTACCTTGTGAGATCACAAAGATCCTGAACTTAGGCTAATACAATATGATATAGTGAACAGTAAGCAATTAAAAATGCAAATGCACGAGTGGAATAGGAAAACGAGAACAGACAACAACCATTATAGCTCATTTGATTGTTAATATACTAATATGATCCATCTGTTTAATTTATAAATTAGTTGCTATGACACATCTACACGTGGGGATTCATTTTGTTGCTGCACGAATTGCCATTATAAAACTCAATGATCTTCAATCAATAATGACACTCATTTTCATACCTAATCTTTAGAACTTGCAAATAATTCATGTGATAACACATAGACAAGATCTACATATATGATTCTCCCCAGTGCATGTGTAATGTAGAATAATTTGATTAAAAAGCATATCCTTCCATGATTGTCATGTAACAGAAGGCAAGATCCATATACTTAGCTGCTATAGCATAGAAAATTGGTATGAGCTAATTGAGAACTTGATAAACTGATTGAAATGCCCTCCCAACAGAAAGACAACCAGCATATTTTTATTTACTCAGTGTATGACATTGAACTCTTCCATGTGAATATCATCAAATTTTGATGCGTTTGATTATCTCCCTGGAAACAATTGGAATCTTGACAGATTTCATATTGGTTTAAAGTAAAATAATTTCCGTGAGGCCTCAAAGTTTTGAAAAACCTGCCAATTAACCCAGCAAAGCTTCTTTCTTAAAAAAAAAATACCTTCGATAACTTTGTGTTAATTACTCATTGAGTCACCAATCACAGTGTAGATTTTATTTTTAATTAATTTACCCTGCTTAACTGATATCCATGGGATGAAAAATTAAACACTCACAGTATCAACAGGAAGCAGAAATATTTGAGCCAAAAAGCATATGAATTTTGTATTGAAAATATTGTATGTATGTTTTTCTCATGTACAAGTATGACTACATCATCATGTTCTAAGCTAGTTGTTGAGGATGTTGAGGAGAGAGACTCTGTTTTTGATCAAGCTCCTATACAAGCTCTCAATTCCTTCTTCAAGATCTTGAATGCTTGATTCCAACTCTTTTAGCTGGTTTTGAACATGGAAGAAGTTATCGGATTTGATTGTCTTGAGACCGATGAATGATTGCAGTGCTGCATCCACCTTATCAAACTCATTTACATCTTTTTCCTCTTTCTCACATGCTATTATTTTGGATTGAATTAGCTTGGAAACCACTGACCAGCTGCTAATCTTTGATTGAGCCTTTGGTCCTGAGATAAGGGACAACATAGAGTTAAGCACTGTGATTGTCTTCGCTTCCGTCTCCTTTAGCATGCTAACCATGGCCTTGGTCTCAAGGTCCTCATCCAAGGTAGAAAAGCTGCATTCTGCACCCTTCAAAATTTTCAGGGCCTTGTGAATGGCCATTTTCACAACTTTCCTAGAGCTCAAGTATTTCTTAACCTCATCGATTTCAAATTCACCTCCCCGTCTTCTACGCAAGATTGACTGCAGTTCAAGTATGCATTCCTTTGTTTGCAACAAGGAATCCTTAGCCGTGCTACTAATATCCAAGAGGATTAGAGATCCATCCAAAAACTTTTGTACATTCTTCTTCTGTAGCTCTTGGGCTAAAGCTTGTTGAGAAAGGGGCAACTGAAGCAACCTATCAACCGAATCATACAAGTCTTGAAGGCCATTAAGTCTTTGGCTTATTGATGATGAAGATGTTGAAGCTGATTCAGAGGCCTTTAATCTGTGCAAATTCTCATCAAAATCTGAGGAAAATGGGTGTGGCCTAGAGGGCAAGCTGTTTGACCGAGTGTGGTACGAAGTAGCCATTTTGCTTTCTTTAGATGAGAGAAAGGCTTAGAAGTTGAATTTGCAATATTTAGCAATTTCCCTTGTATCCCCTGGAAACTACTCAATATATATGAAAAGGTGAGGGAGACAAGGAATCTGAGTGCTTCACACATCAACCAGCAGTAATATGATTTTGATATCAATATCCAGACCCCATCTCAGCGATATTGATGTTTTGTTCCCTGTCACAATATCTCCAGCTAATCATCTAACTACTTTAAGCTTGTTAAATCATGAGTGCAAATGACACATCTCCTCATGTGCACTAATTTTTCTGCTATGTTCATTATTATTGTGATTTAATTAGTCTCCACATGGCCTGAGACAAGAGTACTGTCATTGAACAGATGTATAAGCCTTATTATATCTAACCTTTATTACAATCAGGTGATCAAGTTGAGGACTGGTTACACAACGAATATTGCCTCCAAGAGCGAGGCAGACCAGGCTGGATTGGAGGATTCATTTTCATATAATATTGAGCTTCATGTTGCTAATTGAAATAGAAGAGCAAATAATTTAGTATAAACTTGCAGATGTGACACATTGAATTATTTGGCTATAACCTATTTTCTGGTGTCAATATCACCCGTGTGTTGCTGATTATAATAGTTCTAGTGCCATTTTACAAAGTTAAAATTATTGATAATAAGTTGGAGACAGGTAGGGTAAAAACATTGTCAAGACAACAATTAGATCTAAATCAAAATGATGCTGGTATTGATTGGTATTTGAAGGGGATGAGATTTCTTTTGTCTCTGTTGCTCCATAGTATATATTATGAATTAGCAGCAGAAGAAAGCCATATTTCTGAGGTGAATTGAGCATTCAAAACTTCTTAAGGAAAGAAAATGGCTGCCTCAGCTTACCATCCTCGCTCAAATTGCTTTCCATCCAGACCACACCCTCTAACTTCAGAATTTGATGAGCATCTAAGAAGATCCTCTACATGTTCATCATCAATATGCCATCAATTAAGTGGCCTTCAAGATTTGCACGAGTGTGTTGACAAGTTACTTCTGTTGCCTCTTACACAAGTGGCTTTAGCCAGTGACCTGCACAAAAAATCAGCCGATGAGTTGTTAGATAAGATCTCTTAGGCTATTGGATGTGTGTAACACTGCCAAGGAAGCTTTGTTGCAAATCAAAGAATCTGCATAAGAGCTTCAATCTATTTTGCGATGCAGACGAGGTAAAATTGACATTGCAAGTGAGGTGAAGAAATATCCAGCCTCTAAGAAGGCTCTGAAAAAGGCTATCTGCAGTGCCTTGGGGAATTTGAAGTGCATGGAGAATAAAATTGTCATCTCTTCCACTCAGGACAAGGAGACTGATGCCATGGTTAACATGTTAGTAGAGGTTGAGGCATAGACTGTAACATGTTAGTAGAGGTTGAGCCATTGACTGTCACTATATTTGTTGGAATTTAGAAGCAAAGAAAATCAAGTCTGTGGCTTCTAAATTCAGTGAAGGAAAAATCTAAAACAATAAATTTCACTTTAATATTTTCTCTCAATATTTTTCCTTAATACGTTCATCTTAGAATCCCTTTTTATAGAGTTGCAAAGGGATAACATTAAACAACTGCATTTAAGATTGAAACATGCAATTAAAAGAAGTTTCAAATTCATAAAAACTGAAAGTAACAGAATTTTAATTAAACTAAAACTGCATTTCAGGTCATGCCGGTCTTTGCCCTTTTTCTTCCTTGCTGCCGTGGCAATATTTTTCTTATGCTGCAACATTTTAATTTTCTACCAAAAGATTCATACTTCAACACTCCTCCTTGATTCTTTTGGTAGAAACTTCAAAACATGCTCCTCAGCATGTTTTCAAGGCTCTTCACGCCTTCATGGCTTTTCATGCCAAACTTGCAGCCAACATTGCTGCCTTGCTGCAAATCCTGCAACCAACCTTCTAGCCACTCTTGCTACCAAATTTGCAGCCACTCTTGCTGCTTTGCTGCCAACTCGACAGCCAACCTTACTGCCACACTTGCAGCCACTTTTGCTGCCACACTTTTGCTTTCATGGCACTTAACTTTCGGATTATAGAGTTATTTGCCTGACTTCTATATCCAATAAACATGGCATTTTCAGCCTCATCGTCAAACTTACTCCTCCTTTCTTTAACAACTACAGGCTACCACTCCTTCATGCTTTGAGTGTTGGCTTCTTTTCCTCAATCTTGCAGACAAACATGCTGCAATTCTTCATCTACCTCCAAGTTTCAACTAGAGTCTCAGGACATCTTCAATGTCCTCTCGCAGAT